>NC_047065.1:2084308-2334090 GCF_902459465.1 Asterias rubens
TGATTTCACCGAGAATTCCTTACCTGTTCTCCTTGCAGGAACGGCTTGCTTTCGGCGAGACATGATGCAGTCCCTGGTCGTCCCACAGAAGAGATGGGATGCGGCCCGGCGGCAGTCTAGTGTACCTTGTCACGCTCTAATGTGCAACCTCATGAATAATGCATACTTCTTTTTACGTGGTACATCTCAGTCTACTGTAGTCCCAGATCCCGGATTGATAAAAGCCTTTTGCAGACAGTGGTGCTCCAGCTCCCTACCCCTTTCCGTGTGTACTGTGTGCAGCAGAGAACCTGCCTGCCAACGCATCAAAGGCGGAAACAGACGTGAAACGCATGCGCAACTACCCGGGGTATCCTCCCCCCCTAAACACCCGGCATCATCACATGACGACAACTTGCCAGTGTAGGCTTACTCCAGAAAACACCACACAGAGTTTAGGTTTGAGAGAGAGAGGAGATTTCAATACAAGGTCACCTCAGCTATTGCTAGTAGTAGTAGGTAGCTTTTATCACGGCCAGTACACGTAGAAAGAATAGAGATGCATCATCATAATTCAATATTCAGACTCGCCGGTCTATAGTATTGCACAGGAACCAGCAGTGGATAACTCTCAGGAAACCCGCTGTGGATGATGATGCCACTGAACAGGATACTCGAACTTAAACTCCATGGATAGGGTCTATACACTCATACCACAGTGTGAATGTTCAATAAGTCATCTGACTCTTTATTTACTTAACCAAAGTGATAGAACTGATGAACAGACTGAGATGTGCAGTTTTATTCTATTCAAATTGTTGTTGTTTTTGGACTTAGGTCATTTGTACATTATGTTGCTGCTTCATCCTTGATTACATTACAATGAATGGTGTGAATCCAATCAGTAGACTTTGCTTCATGTGAGATTTTGAGTGGGTTTGTGTCATGGGTTCATTACATACAGCAGAGCAATGTACATACATAGAGTAATGTGTGCTTAAGATAGTCTTGGGACCTAAGTGAGGTATGTTGCGCCAATAGTCTTAAAGGCACTGCACATCTTTGGTAATTGTCAAAGACCAGTATTCTCACTGCATAAAATTAGAAGTCTGTGAAAATTTTGACTCACGGTCCATCAAAGTTGCAAGAGAATAATGAAAAAAAGAAAACAAAATTGTTGCATCATGTGTGCAGATGCCTAACAAAAGTCTTCAGCTGAAGTCTTTTATTATTTGAGTGAGAAATTACCTCTTTCTCAATACTACAGAGGGAGCCGTTTTCACAATGTGTTATACTACCAACAGCTCTCCATTGCTTGGTACCAAGAAAGTTTTTATGCTAACAATTATTTTGAATAATTACCAGTAGTGTCCAGTACCTTTAACTGTCAAGACGAAAATACAACCACCAAAGTCACCATCATGAACGATTTACTGTGAATGCAACCCTGTTTATTTTAATGTGAAATTAGCTTACAACAACAACTTATAACTTAACCTAACATAACCCAAAGAGCAATTTGATTGATGCTCAAAAAGATTCTGTGTAAAAATTAAATTACACCAAGAGTTTATAGTTCAACTGAAAGTCTGTCACCATAGCGACCCCGATATGGTTGTGCAGCTTCAAACCGCTGCTGTGTTCTCTATACGGAATGAATGGTTTTGTCATCAGACAATGGTTATCGGTATTTTCTCGTCTGGTTTTATTCTGCACAGAAAACTCGAGCTCGTGATTTTAACCATGGGATGATAACCCAGGGGCCCGTGAGCAAAAGTAGAATTGACGTTTTGTGCACATCCCCATTCATGGATACACTTTTTGTTACAAAGACACCACTGAACACTTAGAGTTACTCTTTTTCAGATCTTGCATTCGACAAACTCAATCACTTTTTATACATCATTGACACTGTGATTGCTAATTGATACATAAGACTTTGTATAGTAATTGAGATGACTGTTACGGGAGTGGTTTTCAAACTGTTATTCATAAAACGACACAAAAAACACGTGTGAGGCCTACGAGTGACTGTGCACCTTTTTGGTCTAAACATTAATTTAGCGAGTTATAGCTGCACGTTGCGAGAGCAAATACGGAGTGAACGTAAACGTCAGCAAACTGTGTTGTTTTTCGGTGACGTCGCCACTTTGGGCCTATTGCATGCTCGTATTGCACGTATGACGTCTGTGCGCACGTACGTACCAGACGTGAAAAATGGTAACTTCACGATGCTATAAAAACGTAAGAGTTTAAGGACACAATCTGACGTTCACGTTCACGCAGAACGTGCAGCCAAACCTCCCTATGGAAACGGGAGTTCCAAAGAGATGCAGTACAAAGCATTCTTTGGTTTTGTCGCCGCACATCTCCTCCAGAAAAGCAGAACAGACCAATCGCCCCTTGAACTTCAACCTTCTGCGTTGTAGTGTATTTTAAATTTGTGTGGGTAGCTAGTAGACAAAATATAGGCCTATGACGTAGGCAACTTATGCCAGCAGGTGATAGAAGATGCTGACATGATACATGAACAATTAAAATGGGGGAGGATAAGGTGACAGTGAGGAAGTATTATAGATGATTAAAATGACAGGTGTAATGCTTTGAGGTGGCATGATCTAATCATGATAATTGACAGTGTAATTGTGTAATTGATTTCACTACTGACATCAAACATTGTTTTTTATTTTATTTTTTATTAACGTGATAACTAACTTGACACCATTCAAAACTAACTTATGATTCGTGAATCTTTCCCAACATAAAGTAATTGCAACAATTTATACCTTTAAAAGTCGTGGGGGTCTGTACCTCAAGCCCTAGCTGGTTATGGAGACCTATACCCCTACCACACTTCCTCTAAGTTCTTGATTATAACTATCCGATAGTGATTAATTGAGTGTAAATAAAGAATTCAGATGAAATGAATTGATAACCATGTATAGAGGGAAATGACTTAATTTTATTTTTTCTTTATGACTTCTTCGGTTAATATATATTTTTTTTTATGAGAATCAGGCTGTTTCTTCATTAAGCCTATAGGCTGTGAACATGGTTTTGTTTGTTTGTTTTTTTCGTACCGCGCAATAGTTTTTTTTTATAGCTGTTGCTAATTGTTTAGTTTGAAAAGTAGTGGCTTCATGTCTCTGTAAAGTGCACCATTTCTAAGGATTTCAGCGCTACAAACATAACGATTTACGATTTCATTTCGACTTCGATCACGTCAGAGGGCGCTGCACAACCGTGACCACAGTGTTTAAAGCTATATAGGGAGGGCCGGCCCCTCTAATGATATATATATATATTTTTTCATGAGAGGGCCGGGTGGTGGAATGACGGTAAAAGTTAAAGTCACCATCATCACCAATACCTACAGTAACTCATCAGGTAGATTATGAGACAGGTCAGTTTTTTTGTCAGAACCGAACGTCCCAGAGCCACTCGGAACCGGAAAGGCCAAAATTGGCATGGACAACACATTTGCAGTGTAAAAATTAGTCTAGCCTGCAGGTTACATCTTATTTAATGAGAATATGGATGCAGAACGTACAAGAATCCCCTATTCAGACACACGTCAGCAAGACTTTCTTTGCCCTGATATTCAACAGGGATAAACTTGATAAACTTGACGGGGTTGACGTCGTTTTCATCCACACACAAAATAATAGTACTAATCCAGAAGTATTTAAACCGCAGTAAGTGTCAATAATGATACGAGTTCAGTACTGTTTAGATACCCGATTGTGTGATATCTTTGTTAAATTTTTGCAGAATTTGTTTCGTTTAGAACTTTTTTTGAATCTCCCTCCCCAAAAAAACCACACAAAGCAAGAGAGGAGGAGTGTCGCGTCATCAACCTTTAACCTTGAATTGAAGTCGCCGGTTCAACATGGCGGTGCACGAGAGTTTGGTGTTGTAAGTACCTCTGTGATTTGATGTAAGCTTTTTGCATGATTTGAAGGATTTCGTGGAGAGAAAACATTTTCGTGGACAAATCTAAGTTCTTGGATATTTTGTCTTCTCTCATAAGAGAAAAGTCTCTCTAAATTGTGAATAATTTCAGCAGTTTCTGTTCGTTATCGCTATAAAGTTATAATTCCCGTCGTATGAATGTACGCACGTAAATCCGTACGTACACATGCAAATTGACAGCTAGCTGCAGCTTTTTATCTATTTTGCTGACTGAGGGGCTTAGTGCTGGTGTTATTTTTTCTTCTCGTTTGTTTCCAATGAAGACTACATCAAGTTCATGTATATTTTCAAATTAGACACATTCTATAATTGTTTTAAATTTAACCAAGTGTTTACAAAATGTTTACAAAATAAAGGTCACACTCACAGTGGAAAATTACAATATTATTACAAAATCAATGAATGTATATTTTGCTGGTAGCCTTTTTTTTTACACATTGTGCTGGCTTTATTTGAACAGAAAGATGGTAAAGTATGTGAATGTTGATGTTGCCATGTATTATTTTTATTCTTTAAAAAATCCAGGTATATGCTTAGTACTTACTAATTAGCCGACTTTGTGTGTATAAAATGAATAGATTTTAGACCAGAGTTAGGTAGCTTTAGTTGATTGAATTGAAATCCCCACTGCTACTGCTAGAGGGCTAGTGCTAGTGCTACTATTTTTTTTAAATATTATTTTATTTCATCCCTCCAAATTTCAAAAAGGATATTCTTATTTTGTTATCGAATGTTTACTCCACCATTTAAATGGCTGTTCGTTATCTTCTTTTTCTGAATTGAGGCTCCTGAGATATGCCAAAAATTCTATAACTTATTAGATTTCCTTTATTTGCAGGTACACCACAGATGATAAGTTTTATGTTGAAGCTCATGATTCCGGAAGCAAGGAGTTGCTTATTATTGACAGACTCAGTCAAGAAATTACACTCGGTGGTAAGATTTATTTCCTAAGTGGTCATCAATGTTTGTGGATGTCATAATTGCAATTGTATATTACCCTTAAAGACACTGGACACTTATGGTAATTGTCAAAGACTAGTCTTCACAGGTGGTGTATCTCATTTCTGATAATAATTGTTTGTACTTATTTTTAATTTATTTATATTTTCTTTACAGATTCTGGTAGTCAGATCCCTCCCTTTGCAACCAGCAAACCAATATGTGGACTGATGGGTACCATACGATTGCTGGCAGGTAAGCAAAGCAAGACTACCCTGACATAGAATATCTTGCATCGCCTTCAACCTCTGGAACCCTGGTTCAAATCCTACCGGGGCACTATGTGGATTGAGTTTCCAGTCCCCACCTGACTGTGTGTGGGTTTCCATGGAGTAATTTTCTTGGGTTTTCCTCCAACATCTAAAACTTCTTCAATGTCTTCTCTCACTTGCGTTCTTGGCTACTACAGTGATTAAGTTTGCTTTTTCTGAGAGTCATTTTGTATAAAGCACTGTACATTCAATACTGGATTCATATAGTCACCTTACAAAACCAGCTTACATGTTTTATTTATCGTAAAAACCCTCAAATACTTGGGTCGACAAAAGTGTTTAATCTCATACTTTGTATCGGTAGTATTTGTATGTTCTTACCTAAGACTCTTAGTTAAGAGAGATTTGCGGTAAGGCCATCTGAAGAGACCGATTCTTTTCAGAACCAACTGAGACTCAACTAAAAAATTTGCTCATGGTATTACCGCAAACCTCTCTTAGTTTTACTTACACCATGCAAAGTGTCAAATCTTACTTGTATGTTCTCCTTGTGCAGGTCCGTACTTGGTGGTGATCACCAAGAAGTCCAAGGTTGGAGAAATCAACGGACAGACCATCTGGAAGATCACTGGCCATGAGATTATTCCCTACAAGAGGACATTCCTGCATCTCAATGAGCAACAGGTCTGTTTCTTTGTCGTTCTTTTTTGCCTGTATGTCTGTCTGTCTGTCACACAGCAGCAGTATTCACATCTTATTTACATCTTATTTACATCTTATCATTATGAAGCCACGCCTAGAATTACACAGAGGCATTGGGGGCCATGGCCCTCGTTCAAAAGTTTCCCATTGACTTTAAGATTTGGAAATGGAAATGCCCTTTGAAATTAAAATGGCATTGCCCTCTCAAAGATGAAATTCCAGGCCTGTGATGAAGCCATTATTAGATGCAAAATGACATTCCTGCATCAGAATGAGCAACAGGTCTGTTTCTTTGTCAGACTGTTTTTCTGTCTGTCTTTCCAACAGCAGTATGCATGTTTACATCTTTGTTTAACAACGAGAAGCCGTTATAGGATCTAAAATAAATGGAAATGAAACAAGAGCAAAGAATAAAGAAAAACGCCATAATCTACAAAGTATTTTTGAAAGTCAATATAGGAAAGATACTTCTGAATGTTGTTAAATTAAATTATTTTAAATTGTCTGAACTGCTTGTATATCCTTACCACAAACAGCATCATATTTATTACTTCTTTTTGCCACTTGTATTAAGTGCTTACATCAAAGACCTTTGTAGTGACTTGTATTTGGTCCTAAGGTAAAAGGACACATTGCCTTGGATCGGGCGAGTTGGTCTTTGAAAAGCGTTTTTATGGAGTCAAAATTTTGCCTACACAAAATGGCCGACCGTGTTTTTTGGCGACGTAAAAGGAAAATCGTGCAATTTCAAGGGATGTTTGTGTGGATCATTCTATTCTACTTTCAAATTATCAACCATATGCATGTAATAACAGACGGTTTCAAATGCTTTTCAAAGACCAACTCGACCGATCCAAGGCAACGTGTTCCTTTAATGTTTAGTGCCACTATTATTTTGTATGCATTTTTTATGTATATTTCTTGCAGAAACAGGATAACCGCACCTATGAGTCAATGGTGAACTATGTCTTGGACTCAAATGACTGTTACTTTTCAACGACCTATGACCTGACACATTCCCTGCAGAGGCTTTTCAACACCAGCCCAGAGTTTCTGCAGATGCCATTATTTGAAAGAGTGAGTACCAACTTAAAAAAAAGCTTTTTGACCCTGTGCATATTGTGAAGTGCTACAGGGACGCTGAGCTCTCGCACAAGTTTTTACGCACAAAGAACAGCTATCGTCCAATGATTTGCCTCCATTGGCCTCGGTGAGGCGCTTTTTGGCCTCAATGAGGCGCTTTTTGGCCTCAATGAGGTGCTTTTTGGTCTCAGTGAGGCGCTTTTTGGTCTCAGTGAGGCGCTTTTTGGCCTCAATGAGGGCCCTTTTTGGCCTCAGTGAGGCGCTCTTTGATCTCAGTGAGGCGCTTTTTGGCCTCAGTGAGGCGCTTTTTGGCCTCAGTGAGGCGCTTTTTGGCCTCAGTGAGGCGCTTTTTGGCCTCAGTGAGGTGCTTTTTGGCCTCAGTGAGGCGCTTTTTGGCCTCAATGAGGTGCTTTTTGGTCTCAGTGAGGCGCTTTTTGGTCTCAGTGAGGCGCTTTTTGGCCTCAATGAGGGCCCTTTTTGGCCTCAGTGAGGTGCTTTTTGAGAGTGTGACATCATACGCAAGAGGTCTATAGATGATGTGACCTATGTTTACATTCAAACCGCCGTTGACAAAACACTATATACGCCATGTTTCACTGGGCACTGAGTTGCGTAGTCATGGTAAGATTGCGTACACTTTCTAGCTGGCTGCCAAAACACAAAGGTTTTGCCCGGCAGTATGCGTGCGAATCATGTTATGGTTTTCGTGTGACGTCAGAGGTCACATCGTCTATACCTAGAGAATATTAGCCACAAAATGAAAACGCTAGCTAGCTGCATGATCACTGCGAGAAGGTCCGAACTAAGTAATGATTGGTAATGATCTGGGCCAAATTTGGTGGTAAAATCCGCAAGACCACAGGGCTTGTATCAAAAGTGTTTACTGCAGATGCCATTATTTGAAAGAGTGAGTACCAACTAAGTAAAACTGATAGACCCCCTTGTGTAACGTGAAACGCTGTTTACCATGCTCTGATTGAAACCCGCAACTGTTGTTTTTTTAATTTCTTTATTCTCTAGGCTGATCAGCGCTTCGTCTGGAACTGTAATTTATTACGAGAGCTTGCTTCGCAACCTGAGGTAAGATCCAAACAATTATTTTTAGAGGGAGTGTTGTTGTAATTAAATGTTTTGACTCTTTATAATTTTGTTTACTTATGTGAAAAGTTGCTTCAGTTTGAACTTTGCAGTTTTATTAAAATTAGTTTTCACTTGGTTTGTTTATTTTCAGCTGAGCCGTTTCATTTTGCCAGTGATGTGTGGCTGTATCCTTGTTGAATATGATATAATAATAAAAATCATCCAGAGTAAATCTTTTGAAAAATTCTGAAAATTTCAGAATTTGTTTTCTAAAAACATGGCAACAAGTCTAAACATCTATACAAAACACCAATTGCTTAGGTGTTCTTTTAAAAAACCATTGTACTAATGAGACGTGCCGTGGTGCCCTGTGCCATGGTGCCCTGTGCTTTTGCTGTGGTGCCCTCTGCAAGGTTCCAATTTAAACTTACATTCTCCCCAATAGAAGTGCCCCATACCAGAGGAAAATTTCTGTGCCCCTTCAGGAGCGAAGTTCAAGACCTGGAAACCATTCCGTTATTCCTTAACTGTCGCTGACCAGTTGTAACAATTAGAATAGGGATCCTACATGGGAAACGTTTTGATTACATCGTGATCTCAAGACGGAGTTGTTTCCGAGCTGGGACGAGGTATTACATGAGAGGACTAGACAGCCAGGGACACGTTGCTAACTACGTAGAGACAGAACAAATTGTGCAATGTAATGGATGGAGAGGATCATTTGTACAGGTAAGACTGAAACTCTTCAAGTTTTTTCAAAACTATCAATGCACAAGAAGACCCCAGTGCATACTTGTCTCAAAGAGAAGGGGTGCCGTGGTATCTTCGAATCATGATCTTCAATCATGATTAGAAGAATGCACTCAAAAGAAAGATGAAGTTCTTGTTGGCGATGTTCGTTTTGTTCACATAAATGCCGATATCGCAACACGAGTTACTGGCTGCAACAGAAATTACTGGAAAAGAGATATCTGTATCATACAAACATCTGGACCAAAACCAACTGTTTTGATCCAGATAGACTTGCCCAGTCCCTCCGAGTCTGCCTCCCAAATAGTTGATGTTGCGCCCTCTACCAGGGACTAATACAGAAAACAGTATCACCAATCAAGACTAACCTAGAAGAAGATAAGCATATGTATGATGTAATGACTTGCCAACAAAATTGGAATCTCTGATGATTGTGTAACCCTTTCTATTTTGGTCTGTCTTTGTTACACTCGCAGCAAAGAGGATTCCAGAACACTGTTATTGTGCATTCTTTAGTGTCTGTATTTACGTGTCAATAAAACATTTGGTTGTTTTGTTTGTTTGTTTATGTCAACAGACGAGGGGGTCAATACCGCTGTACTGGTCCCAACGACCAAACATCAAATACAAACCAAAGATTCTAATAAGTCAGGCACAAAACCATGTAAGTATCTCGATTAATCAATCAATCAATCGTTAAATTTAAAAGGCGCTAATCAAAGAGCACAAAACAATCTTTTTCTTAGTTGGTACAACAAATAATAATTTGTAATTTTGGTTTGTTTTGGTCCAGTTGGATGGATTCATGAGACATCTGGACAGTCAAGTGGTCAACTACGGAGAACAAGTGCTTGTCAATCTGGTATGCTTTCATTAATTATTTTTTGATTGGTTGGTTTTGTATATCATTCACTGCTCTGTCATATTCAACATCCCGTAAAGACAGTGGACACTATTGGTAATTGTCAAAGACTAGTCTTCAAAGTTGGTGTATCTCAACATATGCATAAAATTACAAACCTGTGAAAATTTGAGCTCAATCGGTCGTCGAATTTGCGAGATAATAATGAAAGAAAGAAAAACCTTGTGTCACGAAGTTGTGTGCTTTTTGATGCTTGATTTCAAGACGTCAAATTCTAAACTTGAGGTCTCGAAATCAAATTCGTGGAAAATTACTTCTTTCTCGAAAACTACGTCGCTTCAGAGGGAGCTGTTTCTCACACTGTTTTATACCATCAACCTCTCCCCATTACTCGTAATCAAGTAAGGTTCTATGCTGATAATTTTTTTGAGTAATTACCAATAGTGTCCACTGCCCAATAGTGTCCACTGCCCAATAGTTTCCACTGCCTTTAAATGGATCAGGTGTGAACTTACCCTTTTTTACTAAAACAGAGAGTTAACAAAAATTGTGACTTATTCTTGTACAGATTGATCACAAGGGAGTTGAAGACAGGTTGGAGAAGACGTTTGCCAAAGCTGTTATGGATGCTGGAAACAAAAATATCAAGTAATTATTACTTTCTAAATCAATGAACAATTTCAGCATCAGCAATTTATAATTGAGTCATTGCATAGTGGAGAATCAAGTAGTCTTCAGTCCAGTCATACTTCCTGCGAATGCGATACTAATGTTGTCATCACAAATTTCACTACAAATAAAATGCAACAGTTGAATTGTGTTCAACTCAGGCGAAACATTCGCTGCGAAAACAGCCCCATGTTCGCATATCATTCGCAGGAAGTATGAACCGGGTATAAGTTTGCGGTAACACCATTTTTTTGATCTCCGTTTGCTGAGCAGAATGAAGTTCTGATAAGAAGTTGGACTGCATAGTTATGAATGAACCTGTCCTGAGGTAATAGTGGGAATTTCTCAAAGTAATCTTCATTATTCCCGACAGAGATATGTTTTTGTGTGGAATAATCTGAATTGATGTTTGATTTCTAAAGGTATGAGTCGTTTGATTTTCATCATGAGTGTCGTCGAATGAGATGGGATCGACTCTCAATCCTCATGGACAGACTCGCAGCGGACCAAGAAAAATACGGGTGAGTAGATTGCACTAGTATTGTGTGTAACTCAACACTTTATAAACGTCTTTTCTCTATTAGTTTCTTTTATTTTGTGTTTAAGCAGAGATCTAAAATCCATGCCTAACATCCCTGTGACATACACTTTCAATCTCTGGCTGTTCACTGTGTTCATATATGGGTTGATGCGGCTGGATGCCATAGGCGCCCTTGGCATGTAACCGCGTCCTTTGCAATTCAGCTTCTCAGCTGTTATTAAGGATGATTTGCCTCTCAAATTGTTATTACACAAAACTGCTGGTGTGACATATTGTTACAATCATGATTGTTGAAAATATTTAAGACAACACATCATTTTGTTTTCTCTCTTAAACCTATCAACCTCTATCCCAACCGTGCAATGCCCTCCTACAGGTATTTCATGATCACCCCTGAGAACCAGTTGTTGAAGCATCAGACTGGAGTATTCCGAACCAACTGTATGGATTGCTTGGATCGGACTAATGTTGTACAGAGTCTACTGGCTAGGAGGACGCTACAAGAACAGTTACAGGTGAGCAATTAGAAATCCATTGTTATAAACCACAAGGGAAACTGACTGGGTAGGGCTTGATAGCTTAGTTGGTAGGGTGCCAGCGTGTTAGTCCGGAGGTCATTGGCTAGTCAAGTTGTCTTTGTTCAAGCCTAAGTCCTTTAAATTTACCAAGTCAGTTTCCCTTGTGTTTAATAACATTTGACATCTGTTTCTTTGTTTAACCCCAAATGAATTATAAATCCATCTATCAATGACTGAAACGTGCAATATTGCAAAAATTATGCAGAGTAAATCTTACTAGTGGACTGGCACCCCGGGACCAGGGAGGCTCAGCGGTTTCCTACCCCCCTCTGACTGGAGCCTTGCATGTGGATTGGGTTTTCAGTCCCTACCAGATTGCATAGGTCAAACTTTTACCTGTGTGTACCCAAGCCATAGAGCTATATTATATATATTGACTAGAGCGCTAACTTGCTCTGCGTTTTGAAGCCACCCTGGGCGCAGACATGTTTGATGTGTTGCGTGACTATGGAACGATTTTAATTTAAAGAGAACACACATTGCCGCAATTTTTTTACATTCGGCTTGTGCGCTTACGTATGCGACTGCCAATTCGCATACGTCCGCGCTACGAAAACCGTCAGTTCGACTTGAATGACGTACTAAAAAAAGTATACGCGCCTTTTAAACATGACGCACATGACGCTCGTAGTTTGTACGCTCATCAGCAGATTGTGCATTCACATTTGCTGCATTTTTTTGGTTCGCTGACACATAGAAAAGAACAAACGCACTATCATGCCAATAGCCGTACAGTTGCCGTACAAAATTTCAAGCTTTTGTATTGGTTTGTACATAAACATGGATGCGCCCACACGGCTTCAAAACCTTAGTGCGTGTATAACGGGGTGTTAGCGCTCTAGTCAATATATATAGCTCTATGACCCAAGCTCATACTTCATTCATTGTTACTCCAAATAGAGAGTTTCACTTTCATAAGTAAATAGAGAACACAACAAGTTAAAACAAGTCTTTTTGCTTTTAGGTCAATGGTTGCAGTTGGAATATAAAGTGTTTATTTTTTGTTTAGTGATATTTGTTAACGATGAATCATTGTTTGATTGCAGAGATTTAATATTCTGCGACAAGGAGAGAGTATTGATGAACATCTAACGACAGCGTTCGAGAGCACCTTCAAAAACAGTAAGTTAATCTAGAGTTATTCAACCATGTCATTTTGATCTCCTCTGGGAAGAAATGGTGGTTCTAAGATAAGTTCTGAGATGGTGTTGTTCTCATTGTTTCAAATGTGATGCGATCAAACTATAGTTTAATCATAATCGGTTTTTATATAGCGCTTGTTACACTTTGTGTCAAAGCGCTTCCAACATTATTACCCCTGATCACTGGGCCTTTTTATTCCTTAAACCATCTCAGCTCCCTGGGGAGTATAATAATAATAATAATAATAATAGTACAAATTTAAACCGCGCTTAATACAACGTTTCTAAGCGCATGGTGCTGGTGTCCTGGTGAAGACAATAGGGACTTTTCGTTTTCGACGACGGATGGTTCTGCGA
This sequence comes from Asterias rubens, assembly GCF_902459465.1. NCBI lineage: Eukaryota > Metazoa > Echinodermata > Asteroidea > Forcipulatida > Asteriidae > Asterias > Asterias rubens. The sequence goes on from NC_047065.1 coordinate 2,097,238, forward strand.
CGGTTTTTCAGCTAAACGTTGTCGTTTTCAGCACAACGAAGAGTCATCCCAAGTACTGTCGTAGAAATTGAGGGACGACCGTCCTCAAAGCCGACGCATGCGCAGATGACGCCAAATGTCATATTTACCGTCGCAGAACCATCCGAAAACGAAAAGTCCCTTATAGTAAACCAGGGCAACAGCACCCAAAACAAAGAACAATATACAGCTTTTGCTGCCAAATATGTAGCGCAGTAAGCTAAACCAACCACAAGAACCATCTCTGCCCGCACAGGTACCCATTTACCCCTGGGTGGAGAGACGCATTTATAGTTGAGTGTCTTGCTCAGGGACACAAGTGTCAGGACCAGGATTCGAACCCACACTCTGCTGAACAGAAGCATCAGAGCTTGAGTTCGCGCTCTTATCCGCTCGGCCAGACAACCCCTCAGTTGATGGTCACACTCGTCCCGACTTGGTCACTATTTCGCGAGTCAAACACTAAATCTCTCGCAAAACAATGACTGCTCTTCTGTTTGAGAATGCAATGTATGTTTTGTGAGGAGTTTCATGTTAGACTAGCCAAATTGTGACAAACTCGGGGTTTAAATCATAGCGTAATACATAACTAACCATCTAAGATACTTGTATTTATCTTCTAATATCCCTGTCTCTGTTTCTTTCAGCATGGGCAGATAATGCAGACTTTTGTTCTAAGCAGTATGCAGGAACAGGCGCACTGAAGACAGACTTCACTAGGTATGCAATATTAATATACAGTTAGAGAAGCACAACCATCTAAAATACTCCATATTAAGTCCATTCTTACCATTTCTACCATGCCAGATATACTGGGGCGAACCCCTATTCTTATCGATAAACTTAACTGTGTCCTTTTTAATGCATTACACAACACAATGGACCAATGACTTTGGTGTCCTACTCAGTGTTATCAGTATCCATATGTTGGAATATGAGTTACCTGAATGCCTTAGCTTGAGGGGTCAAAAAGGTTCCACCAATTCAGTTGGCTTGCTTGTCTGTTTAGTCGTTTTAACATCACAGTGTGAAACAAATCCTCTATACACTGTGTCATTCCTGATACTTGAATAAAAATCATAGAGCTATATATATTGACTAGAGCGCTAACACCCCGTTATACACGCACTAAGGTTTTGAAGCCGTGTGGGCGCATCCATGTTTATGTACAAACCAATACAAAAGCTTGAAATTTTGTACGGCAATTGTACAGCTATTTGCATGATAGTGCGTTTGTTCTTTTCTATGTGTTAATCGAAGCAAAAAATGCAGCAAATGTGAATGCACAATCTGCTGATGAGCGTACAAAACTGCGAGCGCCATGTGCGTCATGTTTAAAAGGCGCGTATACTTTTTTTAGTACATCAATCAAGTCGAACATAGGGTTTTCGTAGCGCGGACGTGCGCGAATGGGCAGTCGCGTACGAAAGCGCACATGCCGAATTAAAAAAAAATCGCGGCAATGTGTGTTCTCTTAAAATTAAAATCGTTCCGTAGTCACGCAACACATCAAACATGTCTGCGCTCAGGGTGGCTTCAAAACGCGGAGCAAGTTAGCGCTCTAGTCAATATATATAGCTCTATGATAAAAATAGAACAACCTGTTTGCAAACTGCTTACCAACTAAAAGCACCTATGGTATAAATGTAAAAGACTCTGCTAGGGTCGAAACGTCAGGTCATTTACAATTTTTTGCATTCTTAAAGACACTGGACACTATTGGTTATTGTCAAAGACTAGTCTTCACAGTTGGTGTATCTCAACATATGCATAAAATAAAAAACCTGTGAAAATTTTAGCTCAATCGGTCGTCGAAGTTGCGAGATATTAATGAAAGAAAGAAACACCCTTGTCGCACCATGGTCACACGAAGCTGTGTGCTTTCAGATGCTTGATTTCGAGACCTCAAATTCTAAATCTGAGGTCTCAAAATCAAATTCGTGGAAAATTACTTCTTTCTCAAAAACTACATCACTTCGGAGGGAGCTGTTTCTCACAATGTTTTATACTATCAACCTCTCCCAATTTACTCGTCACCAAGTAAGGTTTTATGATAATAATTATTTTGAGTAAATACCAATAGTGTCCACTGCCTCAGTTGGCTTGCTTGTCCTCTATAGAAATTATAATTTCTAATACTTGGCAGTTGATGGTGGTTTTTTTCTTTGTTAGGACTGGGAAGCGGACACACTTTGGAATGGTGAAAGATCTCTACAACTCAGCACTACGCTACTACAAAAATAACTTTGTGGATGGCTTTAGACAGGTAAAGAAAACCTACTCACTACCAACAAACTTTGGTTGTAGCAATAAGGGTCAGTACAATTCGGCAAGACTTCATTGGGGTCAAACTGAGGTCACCCTTAAAAAAAGAGAACAAAGTTTCAGAAAATTATCAGTTCTGCCCAGTAGGTTATGTTGTTGCTCTTATGGTTTTCTGTTTATTTGATTGTCTGTTTGTCTGTCAGTCAGTTGGTCGGTCTTGCTTTCTGTCTTTAAGCAGATTCTCGACAACAGCTAAGGATGGATTCATTTTGTGGAAAGAATCAATGACAAAGGATCAAGTAGATTTTGTTAACTTCTTTATCTTTTTGTGGACAAATTGTGAAAGTCAATTTTATTTGAGAGACGAAAGGACACAGCCAAGTATGAGAGCGCCACCTTGTGGAGTATTCCTAACATTTTACACAAATCAAGTTTAGGTTTCCATCTCCTACTGCTGAGAAATACTCTCTGTTTATTGATTTCTAGATACTAGATTCTATTTAGTTTGATCAGCTGAATAATCCTTCATTAATTTTCCAGGATTCAATCGACCTGTTTCTTGGTAACTACATCGTGGAGGAAAACGAAGGCATCTCCTCACCATCTCCACTCAGACCAAAACATGATACCAAGTTTATTCTGGTAAGAACCTTTATCTGACCTCACAGTAATTTGATGTTTCTGTAAGAATGCCCTGCTAGTCTCAGACGACGCTACTGTATTTTAGTGGATAGTTTTGGTTCATTGCCATTTTTTTAGAACAACTTGGAACTAACATAATTCATTTCAGAGCAGCTACTTCTTCAAAGTACAGGTTCTTACCTAATTGCTTCACTCGAGCTTTCTCCTGTGGACGAAAATAAAACAAAAAACTTTGATTGAAACGATTGCTTGAATTGTTTTTCCATCTTACCATTTCAGCTTCCAGTGATTTGTATCATAGCTTTCTCAATGATGATCATCAGCATTCTCATCCCAGCAGGTAAGATGATCCGCGGCAATCTTGTAGACACCATTTAAAAAAAAAAAACATCCCAGTATTTTTACCTCCGGCTTAACAGACGTATTAAGCATTACGGTTGTATGGCTTCTGACTGGCACCCCTGAACAAAGATATTAACGAAATAGGGACACCGCAAACATAGGGCTAGATAGCTCAGTTGGTAGAGCGTTGGCACGTTAATCCGGAGGTCGTTGGTTCGAATCCCACTCTAGTCAATTCTTTGTTCAACCCCCCATCCCAAAAACTATGAAGCATTCCTGACACATTGTTAACTCCTTAGGAATATGCAGCACCATCAGCCAAATAAACACAAGCTATAAATCATTTACATCAAGTGTCATTGACTGGGATTGGAACCAACTTACAGATGACTCAGTCACCAGAACTTTAACCAAAAAAACACCTTCCCAGTGCACCATGTGACAATAAGAAATTACTTAAAATGAAGATGAAGTTACAAAACATGGAAACTAAGTATGGCTTGAAAGTCTCATAAGAGGAAGGGAACCTAGAAGGGGGGGTAACCCTGCTTCAGCCCCAGGAGTACCGGGTAGGTGGCAACAAGCCCCTGGTGACAGGTGATTTGGGCCGACAGCCCAATTCAGTCAAGTGTAGCCCTCGCCTTGAAGTTGCTGTCCATGGCCCCGTGATGAAAGTCGATCTCGATCTCTTTTAAAGGCAGTGGACACTATTGGTAATTGTCAAAGACTAGCCTTCACAGCTGATGTATCTCAACATACGCATACAATAACTAACCTGTGAAAATTTGAGCTCAATCGGTCATCCAAGTTGCGAGATAATAATGAAAGAAAAAAAACGCCCTTGTCACACGAAGTTGTGTGCGTTTAGATGGTTGATTTCGAGACCTCAAGTTCTAAATATGAGGTCTCAAAATCAAATTCGTGGAAAATTACTTCTTTCTCGAAAACTATGGCACTTCAGAGGGAGCCGTTTCTGACAATGTTTTATACCAACAACCTCTCCCCATTACTTGTCACAAAGAAAGGTTTTATGCTAATAATTATTTTGAGTAATTACTAATAGTGTCCACTGCCTTTAAACAAATAAAAAAACTTTATCGGTTGTCTTCCAAGATTGGCACTTTTTTTCTCTCTCCTCTCTTCTCCAGCTGACCTCTACCTTCAAGCATCCTACGTGTTTTTCTGGATGGCCGCTACCGCTGTATGCCTCGCACTCATGTACATATATGGTATGGAGTTTGTGAATCAACCAAGGCTAGCTCAAGCTAAGGCTAAACTGGATTAGCTGCTAACCGAATGCAGTAGGCTTAAAGGCACCGGACAGGTTTGGTAAATACTCAAATATAGCATAAAAACTTACTTGGTAATGAGATGTTGATAGTATAAAACATTGTGAGAAACTGCTCCCTCTGAAGTAACATAGTTTTTGAGAAAGAGGTAATTTCTCACAAAAATATTTAAATCTGAGAAAGACTTCAGGCCTATATTTGAAGAGTAGATGCTAAGGTAAAGTTTGTGTTACAATCCCAAGTAAAAATCAAAAACATTTAAAGCAAGTAAAACCATTTGCTAGGTGCTGCAGCTGGTATTCAGTGCATTCTGTGTTAATGTTGATGGTAGCTTGTAATCTACATCAATGCTCTGAGATCAGCTTTCTGTCTACGCACAAGCAACACAAAACATGTTCATCTGGAGGGGGCCAAGCTGGGGCAAATGTTTTAGGGTTGTATGTTTGTGTACTGATTTTTTTTTTTTTTTTTTTTTTTTGCGGGGGGGGGGGGGGGGGGGTGGTTGGCTATATAGTGTATTGAACCATATCATTTGTTGCATTTTCTTTTGAGTCCGTGCACCTTTTTGTTGACGTTATACTGCAACCAACTGAAAGTCCTAAGTCTTAGCCACGCTTTATTTTTTAAAAGGCCTTATAAAGCGACCCCATGCTGGTCATCTTGGTCAAGCTCCTAATAATTCAACAAAATTCAAATCCATATTTATCACATTAAAGGGCCATCCATTATTTGTACACCCTGTCACTGTATTTATAAATATAGGAGTTGTATATAATTTAACATATTGAAAGGATATTTTGGAAAAAACACATATTATTGTAATGATGGGTCAGGCTTCAAGTATGTAACAATAGACTAAGAAACATTCCTTGAACCTGAGTATAATTGGTTAACACGAACTCTGTGTATACTTATTAATGTTAAATTGTGATTCTATAATCGGCATCGAAGTTTCAATCTTACAAAAACCAAGGCATGTTTTGACTTCAGAAATGTTATTGCATACTCTCCGGCAACGTAAGTCCGACAAATCAGGTCCGACATGCGTGCGCATCTGCTTTGCGCGCGCGGCCGAGTTGTGCAGAAAGGCATTGGAGAGGCTCATGTGCTCTTGCACACACGTGCATTGTGGGCGGAGCCTAATGGATCAGTCTATTCACGAGCCTTGAAGTGTTTATGCAGCTGTTCAGGGTTTAGGCAAGCACAGTTAATGTTCCCGTCAACTCAACATCCTTATTGTCATTATTGTTTTGTTTATTTTGTTTGGAGTTCATTGTCCAGATTAATTTTGGAATATGGACGAGGCTACTTGGAAATCAAGGTGTGTGTTGTATCAAACTCAGTGCCTTGTCTCTTAAAGATATTTATTGCATTCTTAATGTTAGTGTAGTGTGAGCACACAAACCACGCAGCGTCAGAAGTAGGGAATTTATTCTAAACTTATAGCGTCTTACTTTCTTTTTGTAAGTTTTGCAAGTCTTATACCTGACGAAAATCCTTCACGCGAATTGTTAAAGTGAAGCATATTGTTTCATAATGTGGAAACAGTGCATACTAATTTATTGTGTTATGTTAAAGTTCCCTTTGTATTCCCTTTTAATTTAAGTATAAGGCAGGCTTTAAAAACTTTCCCACAGACTCCGAGAACAAAATTGTGCACGTTAATAATCACAACTCAAATCGATCAAAATTAGTACCCTTAGCTTGTTTTGAGTATGATTAACTGCGCCACTGAACCAAGCATTCTAGTCTTGTTTGGCGACGTTTATTTTGTTAATGTAGTTGCTGATAACGCAACATGAATTACTGGAGAAGAGATAGTAGCACACAAACATCTGGCTCTTAACGATCCTGGGGTGGATTTCACAAAGAGTTAAGACAAGTCTTATCTCGAGTTGGGACGAGTTAATCGTAGGACGAGTTATTCGTTAGGACTTGCCTTAAGTTTTTAATAACTCCTACGACTAGTCCTAAGTTGGGACTTTGTTTGTGAAACCGACTCAAGACTCATAGACTTGCCCAGTCTTGGGCAAGCCTCCAAAACAGTTGTTGTTGCGCCCTCTTTCGGCAACTTGTACAAAAAAATAGCGTCTTCAGTCAAGCTTAAAAGCATGCTTGACAATGGGGCTAAGCGTGCTAAAAGATTTTATGGTTTATTTTTTATTAATGTTGGACATTATGTAAGATGTGAATAAAAAAGGTGAAGTGCTTCCTTTAAAATCACACTAAAATTCAACCTTATAAATTATCAAAGATGCTTGCCCCTACAATTAAGTATATGTTTGATTATCTGAATCTTATTTGGTATCAACATCTGTTCATTTTAATGTTTTCTTTAAATCATTATAACTTCTGTATTAATCAAACTTACGAACATCTAATAATTTGTTTTGCTTATTTGAGAAACTTTACTTGTATTTAAGACTTATTTAAAAATTCTCACTTGGTTAATTTAACTTTTATCATATCATATTTCAATTTGCATTTGTAGTCGTGCGGGGAAAATAATAACAACCATATTCTGCATTATTAATGAAAATAATTATATCATGTTTTGGTAAAAATGCATACAACGAGGTGTTTAACAAATTGCATTGAATGTATTTAAACAACACGGATGTTGAATCATGAATATGAAATAAAAAAACATTTGCAATTATTAGTGAAAAGTCAATCGTTTAAAGTGTGTGCTATATTTTAGTTGAAATATTATTATGAGGATTTAAACAAAAAAAATCTTTTTTTTGGGGGGGGGGGGGGGGGTGATGTCCTATTTCAAATTTTGGGCAAAAACATGAAACATCGCTAAGGGCAAGTCCAGAATTTTAATCCAGTTTGCTCGCAAAAATCACAAGGAGTAAGGCCAGCATTTTAATCAATTTTTGGCCCAAAATGGAGAAATTTGCAAGGGATAAATCCAGCATTTTTAATCCATTTTGGGCCTAAAATTGAAAAATTTCCAAGGGGCAAGTCCAGCATTTTTATCCATTTTGGGCCTAACATTGAAAAAAACGTAAGGGGTAAGTCCAGCATTTTTACTATATTTGTGCACAAAATTTACAAATTCACAAGGATTAAGTCCAGCATTTTTATCCAATTTGGGCCAAAATTGTAAAAAAAAAATACAAGGGGTAAGTCCAGCTCTTTTATCAATTTTGGGCCTTAAATTGAAAAATTTGCAAGCATTTTGATCAATTTTGGGCCAAAAATTTAGAAATTTGCAAGTGGTAAGTCCAGCATTTTTTATCCATTTTGGGCCTAAAATTGGAAAAAACGTAAGGGGTAAGTCCAGCATTTTACTATATTTGTGCACAAAATTTACAAATTCACAAGGATTAAGTCCAGCATTTTTATCCAATTTGGGCCAAAATTGTAAAAAAAAATACAAGGGGTAAGTCCAGCTCTTTTATCAATTTTGGGCCTTAAATTGAAAAATTTGCAAGCATTTTGATCAATTTTGGGCCAAAAATTTAGAAATTTGCAAGTGGTAAGTCCAGCATTTTTTATCCATTTTGGGCCTAAAATTGGAAAAAACGCAAGGGGTAAGTCCAGCTCTTTTATCCATTTTGGACCAAAAATTCAAAAATTTGCAAGGGGTAAGTCCAGCATTTTTATCCAATTTGGAACAAAAATTGAAAATTTGCAAGGGGTTAGTCCAGCATTTTTGTCCATTTTGGGCCTTAAATTGAAAAACTTGCAAGGGGTAAAAGTCCAGCATTTTGATCAATTTTGGGCCCAAAATTAAAAAAATTGCAAGGGGTAAGTCCAGCATTTTGATCCATTTTGGGCCTAAAATTGGAAAAAAACGCAAGGGGTAAGTCCAGCATTTTTATCCAATTTGGACCAAAAATTCGCAAGGGGTAAGTCCAGCATTTTGATAAATTTTGGGTCAAAAATTGAGAAATTTGCAAGGGGTAAGTCCAGCATTTTTTATTCATTTTGGGCCTAAAATTCAAAGATTTGTAAGGGGTAAGTCCAGCATTTTGATCAATTTTGGGCAAAAAATTGAGAAATTTGCAAGGGGTTAGTCCAGCATTTTTATCTATTTTGGGCCTAAAATTGGAAAAAACGCAAGGGGTAAGTCCAGCATTTTTATCAAATTTTGGCCAAAATTGGAATATTTGCAAGGGGTAAGTCCAGCATTTTTATCCATTTTGGGCCTTAAATTGAAAAATTGCAAGGGGTAGGTCCAGCATTTTTATCAAACTTTCACAAAAAAGACTTGAAAATTTTACAAGGTGTAAGTCCAGCGTTTTATGAAATTTGGGCCAAAAATGAAAAAATTCGCAAGGGGTAAGTCCAGCATTTTTATCCAATTTGGGCTAAAAATTGAAAAATTTGCAAGGGGTCAATCCAGTATTTTTTTCTAAAATTTGAGCCCAAACTCTACAGTTGTTTACAAAAACCCAAATGTTACATGAGCGACTGATTGACCCCTACCACAAGAAACAAATCTAACAACACATTTCTTTCTCATCATCTATATATTTCTTACATATATTTTGCTTCTCCAGAATATACAAACAAATTATTAGTTATGAAACTCCTTTAATTGCACTTCACAGAAAAGTTGTCCATAGTAATTGCATAGTTTTTAATTCTCTTTTACAACAATTTGAAGATCCATTGGATTACCACCGGTGGGCTTACAGGCGTTTTAAGTCATTGCTGACAAAAACAGTCTGAGACTTCCAGATCTTCTGAGAAACAAATAAAACAACAATTAAATTTGTTATTGCAATGGTAATTTAATCTTAAACTCCTTTACTCAGAAATATGAGGTCTATTTCTCTTGCCTAAGCAAGGGAAATCTACAGGTTGATAGTGTTAATCGGGATATTAATAAGTGCAAAGCTAGTGTTTTTACAAATAATTTCAAGCTTAAAAACTTGCAATTATCTTTTCTCATAACCCCAACAAAATTACTTCCTTTTAAACTTTGCACGATGGCTTTACATTAGTAATGAACAGTGTAAATTATCTGCAATAAATATAGAGTCAGTATCCAATGTGGGTATACGATATGCTTGTCATGCCTATCAACTGGTGACTGACCAAACTATAGACCGTATTTACGATCATCTCAACAGTCATTGCTTTCTGCTACTAGAGCTTCTTCCATTTTTTATGGCCACAGATCTTTTTCTTATGCCGCACCGTTTCTTTGGAATAGTCTTCCTGTGCATATTCGCCAAGCTAATACTTTACAATGTTTTAAGTCCTTGTTGAAAACTCATTTGTTTAAAGCTTCTTTTTTGTAATTTGCCTATTTGTATCTTGTATCTTTCTCTAATTGTTTATTTTATTGTTTCTTTAATGCGCTTAGAGGCTTTTGCATTAGGCGCTTTATAAATGTCTTATTATTATTATTATTAAATAACCCCTTTGTTGCTATGAAAGTTGCCATCTTGTAGGGTAAACTGTAATGTGCGTCTAAACGCGTACATCAAAGAGGCACACGCAGCGTTCCCGGTTTGATTTCTACGGTACAAGCACGCATGTACACACCCACACGCTCACAGACGGCATGTTGTAGGGCAGATATTTGAACGATGACGTCTCAATACGGTCTATAGTTTGGACAATAACTCAGTCAATCATGGGGTGTGACATATTGATTCAACTTATTTAATTCACAGAATTAAACTAAGCACTCATTTATTGCATTTGATATCATAAGATACCTTTAAAATAGTTTGCATAATTTATTTAGGTGATGGAAGTAGTATACATGCTATATACAGTTTATAAAAAACTTCCAACTTTAAAAAAAAATAAAAAATTAATGTAAAACAATTTGCTATGTTGTAGAATTTAATTGGGCTAGAAACAGAATGCTCGTGTTTTGTTTACATGTTAACTTAACTTTAGAGAATATAATATTCAATAATACTTGTAATGGAAGACATTGTGTGCATATGTTAATCTGGTATAATTTGATTGTTACCATTATTATCCTAATTTCACTCAGATATATTTTGAAAAAGACCAGAAGTTTTGGCTCTTTGTACTTGTGAAAGTACAAAATACAAATTGTCTTAAAACATGGGTGCCTCTCAAAGAACCCTGTTTATTCATACTTTTATTTAAGGGCCAATTACTGATCCCTGTGGAACATTTTCCCTTTGATGGCCAAATAGTGATGTCATTTCAGACTCATCAAGCCTTACTTTCTTCTGAATTTAAACATCTTTCATTTATTACTTTTTTGGAAGTGTGGGGTGACCGGAGGTTACCTAATGACCTACTTCTTGACCTTCTGTGTTGTCGAGACTTCCGGGTCGGTAACAAAAGAGACTCATCTCCAATTTGAACAACAAAACCAGGCTGTAAGTTCAAATCATGAAACTTATTCTGCCTTGCACCAACCATCTTGGAATTATTGTTTACTGTCGGATCAATAATATCTGAATCAGTTGCCGACCGACGCAGTACAAATCCCCCGCCAACAGTCATCTCACCCGACACACTGTCTGTGATGTTAAAGTCTACTCCACTCGATGAGCTTGAATCTCTTGGAGCTGACGTACTTCTTAAGCTAGTCCTCATCGATTGATTGAGAGATATCAAAGAACTCCTTGTAGTACAAGTTATCACAGAGAATGTCGACGGCACAAGTTCCTGAGTTGAGGACTCTAAGTCTTTATGTTTACTTTCCGCATCCGACATCTCGATTGTATGTAATGTATGTGAACGGCGTCTATTCCACGACAATGTTCGGACAAACGACGCTCGTAGCCGCCTCCCGAGACTCGCAACCTGATCCGTCCTCGAGATGTTTGGTGGATCGAAATCCATAATGGTGCCCTCACTTTGGAAGCTGTCTGCCCTGTTCCCTCTAGGTGCAGTCCGAGAATGCGCTAAGTCATCTTCTAGAATGTTCATCACGGGTTCGTTGATGGACGGTTGGATCAGATCTAAATTAACGCTCAGGATTTCAACGACGTCGGAAGCTGTTGGACGTTCTTCAGGTTCAATGGACCAACAGCGCTGCATCAGTCCAGCACTGCAGAGGGTTCAATGATAATTGATTAAATGTTTGACTTAGAGGGATGGTATTGAGACAGACTGAACAACAAACTTTTTAATAGGAAACAACTTTCTGAGAGGCTAAAAGGTTGTTGTGATCAGACTCCAAAATGAAGCTCTGAAAGAATGTTTCTTGTGTGAATTCAAGCCATAGTCTTCAACTCACTTTGTTTATTCAGAGCACGCGGTACGTTTCAATTTTGTTAGTTGACTGTGAGTACGTGAAAGTTCCCACAATAGACCGATCCATTAAGCTCTACCCCATTGCGTATTGACCAATCGCAACGCAACGAAGGTCCAACAAATAAGGTCCGACATGCGTGCACATATGCTTGGCGCGCGCGGCAGGGTTGTGCAAAAAAGGCATAGGAGAGGCTCACGTGTTCTTGCTCAAACGTGCGTTGTGGGCGGAGCTTACTGGATCGGTCTATACCTGTACTACTGCATGACCCTAATTCCAGAGCAATGATTGATCAAAAGTTTGACCAAATTTGAAAATATATATCCTCATCCCAATCTAAGAAAGAAGAGAACTTCTCAAACTTACAGAGATGGGCTACAGTCGTCCGGTGGTCTCATAGCATTGTTATGACGGATAAACTCCAACACCTCCGCATTGCTCAAATCCTTATAAGGAAATCCGCCAAAGGTCACGACCTCGTAGATGATTATACCGAGGCTCCAGATATCGCTCTTTGTTGTGAAGATTCCTTCATTGACACTCTCTGGGGCCATCCAACGAACTGGCATCTTACCTGCATCAAGAAATCAGAAAGAATCTCGAGGTTATATTGTTAATTAAATTTCATTGTATTTATTATTGCACAGGGTAAGTCCAAGCAGTTACAAAACAGACATTGAAAATACAAATACGCTAAAAATGATACGATGATTACACCACACCATACAAAGTAAAAACCTGTTTGATGTCGCTGTTGCTGTTAAAGCTATTTTTGTTGTTGTTATTAATGTATATATCTTGTTTGCTGTAACACCATTTGGGTATCTACTTGCTGGGTAGATTATGTTCTTTTGAGATCTGACTTGATTTATATTTAACTACCACAGAGTAGATTTAACGAATTCGGGAGACTTCTCAGTTCTAAAAAGAACTGTTCTCCTTTTTAACTACTGCTTGGGTGGAATGTAGGAAATTGGCCGGAACTACTACTGTTGTTTATGAAGTGGATCAAGGGGACTTTTCGTTATTAACTTCACTATCGCATATTGAGTTATTGTCTCAAAGTTTTAACTAGCCATTGTCAGGAGACTGTTATTGTTGTTGTTATTGTTGTTATTATTGTTGTTGTTGTTGTTGTTGTTATTGTTGTTATTGTTGTCAATGTTTACCTTCCCTGCTGAGCCTGTAATAGTTAGAATCATAAGTTGCTCTAGTCATCCCAAAGTCTGCAATCTTTACAGTGTAAGAACAGTCCACAAGGCAGTTACGACATGCTAGATCTCTGTCAAAAGAAGATATCACAAAATAGCAAAAGTTATCACAAAGTAGCAAAAGATGATAGCAAAAAGAAGATGTCACAAAATAGAAAAAGATAGCAAAAGAAGATGTCACAAAATAGCAAAAGAAGATAGCAAAAGAAGATGTCACAAAATAGCAAAAGAAGATGTCACAAAATAGCAAAAGCTATCACAAAATAGCAAAAGAAGATAGCAAAAGAAGATGTCATAAAATAGCAAAAGAAGATGTCACAAAATAGCAAAAGAAGATAGCAAAAGAAGATTTTACAAAATAGCACAAGTTAACACAAAATAGCAAGAGATGATATCACAACACAACAAAAGAAGATATCACAGACAAAAGATATCACAAAATAGCAAAAGAAGATGCAAAAGAAGATTTCACAAAATAGCAAAAGAAGATATCACAAAATAACAGCTTACCGATGCACATATTTATGAGAAGCTAGGTATCTCAATCCAGTAGCAACATCAAGAACCATAGCGGTGAGTCGCTCTGGAGAAACGGTCATGTCATTGGATGAACTCTGGCTTACAAGATGGCGTCTCGCCAATAGGAAGGTCTTTAAATCACCTGTTTAAATCAATTAAATAATGAAGTGTCAATTACAGGAACCCATCACACAGATGGAAGCAGTCGTAGTTTTCAAAAAGACAAATTTCTCAGTGGTATGTTTTAGACAATAGTGATTGAATCATTTGCTAGTAAAATCAGCAAGGTTGACTACTCGATGAAATCACACCACTTTCTCCCGGAATATTTCTGTATTTATTTGTCAAACAATTTGTTCAGGATTTGCAGGTGTCTGAATAGTTTAAGGGCCCTAAGCCTCATATTTCAATGCACAGTTTGCAGAAAAGGTGTTTTCCATTATTAGCTTTATATTTCTGCTCACACAGTTTGCAAAAAAACCCAAATAGTCTTGACTATAGCCCCCTCCAAACTTGAATAATATTTGGTCCTTGGGAAAAAATAGGAACATTTGATTGAGTACCAAGGCTGACCTACAAGTACTCATGGTATAGACTTTAAAGGGAAGGTTCACGTTTGGTAGTTACTCTAAACAAATATTTACTTAAAAACTGACTTGGTAACAAGCATTGGAGAGCTGTTAATAGTATAAAACATTGTGGGAAACAACTCCCTCTGAAGTAACGTAGTTTTTGAGAAAGAGGTAATTTCTCACTAAAATAATAAAAGACTTCTAGAATCTTTTATTCCTATCTGAAAGCACACAAATTCGTCCAACAAGGGTGTTTTTTCTTTCATCATTTTCTCGCAACTTCGATGACTGATTGAGCTCAAACTTCCACAGGCTTGTTATTTTATGCTTATGATGGGATACGCCAAGTGAGAAGACTGGTCTTTGACAATTCCCAAAGCTGTACCTTCCCTTCAATAAACTGTTCAGGCTATCTAATATAAAACAAAATCAGATTTTTCCAAAGGCAAAACAATCAGAAATCACACTTAAGTATGAAGAACATCCTTGCTGGTGAAATGAACATGCAGGGTAAACATTCCCCAGGAATTCCCAGGGTTTATTTCCTGTGAATTTGCTCTGCTGTGTGAACAGAGTTAATCATTATTTCATTGATGCTTAACTATTGGTCTCTAAGTAATAGTCTGGTGACTCATACATAACTTACCGTGTAACATGAAATCCATGATGGCGTATATGGGTTCCCTACGAGTGCAAACGCCCAACAGCTGCACAATATTTTTGTGGTCAAATCGTTTCATCATCTCAGCCTCACTCAAGAAATCGAGCTGTGACAAGAAAACAAGCAGAAAAATATGAGGAAATATTTTGATTATTGCTTTAGTCTTCAAAACACACTGCATACTGCATGAGGTAAGGGTTAAACAATCTTTGACATTCTGTCAATATCAACTTCAAAACAAATATTTTGTCAAACTTATCTATGGTTTCTTGGTCTTTATAAGTGAAAAGAAGTCATCAAATCAAATGTTATCTTTCAGAAGAAATCGGTAGAAGGTTGCTTAACATTTGTAGCAGATAAAAACAAAATTACAGTAACTTGAAAAAAATCAAAATCTTCAAAAGAATAAAAAAATAACCAGTAATCATTTAGTGTCGGGAACTGACCAATATTTACTTAAAATATAACATCCCCTCCTCTAAACAATGCCGCCTAACCCACCTTTTCCTCAATGGTAGATTCCACTTTAAGCGTCTTGACTGCGACCCCGACCCACTTGGTACCCGTCAGCAACGCCTCCCCGCCATACACAGTCCCAAAAGCGCCCTCGCCCAGCTTACGATTCAGGATAACATTAGTCCGAGGTATCTCCCACTTGTCCAGAGAGAGTAGAGTGCTCTGTCCGAGAGCGATGATGCCAAGATCCTTCACTCTCTCTTCGGCTTTCTTGATCTTACGATCATAACTACGGGAGAAATAGAAATAGGGTGTTGACTCTCTCAGTTATTTTTTATTTATTACATCTATTTCATTTCTTCTTTGATGTGTTTCATTTAATTTACTTGTATCATTTATTTCACTAATTTCACCTTTTTTTTTTTTTACTTTTTAAATTTGTTAACTTTTAAACTTTTAATCTTTTTAACTTATTTCACTTATTTCACTTATTTCACTTATTTCACCTATTTAATTTTTTTCACTTATTTACTTCATTTATTTCATAGATTTCATCTATTTCATTTATAAATTCTGGTTGTGCAGCCAAAATGACTCTCAAAAAAGTGAGTTTATAGTGACTGTGCTAGCCAAGAAACCCATGGGAGAAAAACAAAGAAGGACATTTTCAGTTTTTAGATGAAACCCCTGGAAAACCTCAGAGAATTATTACAGGGAAAACCCACGCAGTCAGGTAGGGACTAAAAACCCAATCCACATAGTGCCCCCGGTGGAATTCGAACCGGGGTCCTAGATGTGGAAGGCGAGGCACGATTCTACTACACCAACCTGACCCCCTACTGTTGTCTACCAACAAATCAACATTTTTTTATTCAAAACTTGTCCAACCACTCAATATTATAAGTGATGTTTGAAGTTTTTCATGGTATAGGCAAGAATAAACTACAGTAAACTTACTAAAGATAATATACCTTATGCATTGACGTCATCTAGCCGCCATCTTAGAGGTAAAACGATGACAAAACAATCGAGACGCACAGATTTGTACGCAGGTTTGGCCAATGAACAACCTCCTTTTGACCTCTAGGTGAGGGCGCCCTACTGAAGTGTGCATAAGGTCTATATAAGAATCTTCAAGAGTTTGAGAGACTTACGCTTTCTTGACGAGGACAACAAAGATGATGAGTATAACGAAGACAACGATGATGAGGAAAGCATTAAGGATTGCCATCGCAGATTGGCAGTCAAC
This sequence comes from Asterias rubens, assembly GCF_902459465.1. Classification (NCBI taxonomy): domain Eukaryota; kingdom Metazoa; phylum Echinodermata; class Asteroidea; order Forcipulatida; family Asteriidae; genus Asterias; species Asterias rubens. The sequence goes on from NC_047065.1 coordinate 2,113,672, forward strand.
ATTGAGAAACGATCGGAAACTCTCTACAGCGCATCCCCTACCATCAACTGAGAAACAAAAAATAAAATAAAAGTTCAAATTCTTTCGGGGTCACCTTAAGGGGATGTGATTTATTTCAGATATCAAAATAATAAACCACAAGTGAAACTGACTGGGTAAATTATAAAATTGCTTTGGGTTGAAAAAAGAAAAAATTGAAGATACAAGTGTCCTAGTTTTATAAGAAAAGAAACGAAAACGTAACTCACAAATAGGACCATAGGAACTGAAGCTTATAGTCCTGTCTTGAACATTACGATATTAAGATTTATCTTTTTTGTAGGTAACTAACTTGTCTGAAAGGGATGATTGTTTGTATCATTTTATCTTCAAAAGTTTCAGACAATGTTTTTGTGGTCCCCTTTTGTAATCTCTCCTAAGCAGCCATAAACATTTTCATATTCTACTCACTTATTGTTCCATCGTGGGGTATTTTTCCATCATTTAACCAGACGATATCGCTTGCATTGACTTCAAATGTCCCAGTCCAGACACTGCTGTTAATTTTATGCGGAGCGTATTGAGCAATCGACTGTAACAACAAACAAGAGAAGAAAAGTTAGGGTAAAAGTTGTGGAAAACTTGCAACTTTTCAACTTCACAAAATGTAAAAGTAAAAATCCATAAAAATAGGAACGTTTTGAGCAACCTACTGTAAAAGCAAAAAAAAAAAAACACCAAAACACCAAAAAATGAAAAATATATAAAAATTCTTCAGAATAAAAACGTTTTGAGCAATCGACTGTAAAAACTCCCAAAAAATATTTGGGTAAACGGTTGTGGTAAACAGTCCACTTGTTAGCTTGTCATCTTCACAAAATAATCAAATCCTAAAATTAACACCGCAGTTTCATCTGTGTGAATTCAAAGTAGTTGAGGTTTCCATTTGTTAATCAATTGTTTATCCATTTTTTAGCATCTTTGGTAATTTAATTTAATCCTTTTTTATGCTTCTTAAGGCCTTAAACTTATTTTAAGACTTTTTGAAGATCAGGCATAATATTTGGTCCTTTGAAAAAAAGTAAACTTTTTGACCTCCAAGGTCTGACCTACATGCACACATGATGTATGCTTTAATAGACTTTTCAGGCTATTTAATCATAGTTTTTCAGAACTTTCCAAGGACAAAAAAAAGATAAAAAAATTTAGACTAAAGTAGGAAAAATATCTTGCATGAAGGATCCTCCGAACCGCTGAGAGGTGGTTCGATCAAACAAATCATTTGAAATCAGCGTCACTTCCACCTTCCACCGTTTTCATAATTCCTCGCAAGACTCACGACTCATCCCAACAAACAATTACTCACAGTCGCGGTACATTTAGTCACGGACGAAAACCCTCCGTTCCACTGCCCTACATCTTCACCCCTTCTCTCCCACGACGGCCGATGCCAGAACACACTCCAGCCAATAAAGGATCATCCAATTTCCTTGGGATGTCACTTTAGGTTTAGATGGAACAATTAGCGGACCCCCAAACACAAGAAATCGTGTCTATCATCAGGGTTTTCTGAAGTATCCTGGCAGAGTCCCCTCTTACTTGCTACCCTCTCCTGGGGGAGCGTGTTTTGGGAAAGCGGGGACAGTGACCGGGCGCTTGGCTGTAATTCCCTCCTTCTAACGTGTATTGCTTGTTACAGGTAATTATGTAGCGGGTTTTATCGTAGATTTCCTTCAAACTGAGTTTATTCACCTCTAGGAGACGTGTCTCATAAGTAGTACGAACTCACTCTAATTGACACACATCAGAGAGGCAATGTCTTAAGTTCTTACTAGACTGTGGTGTGTCGATCATTTAGGGATAAGTTAAAAGTGAAAAGTATAACCTTGGTGAATGATTTGCAGACATTTGTTTAATGAGATAATGTTGCCACTTGTACCACAAAATTACCTATCTAATATGAAAAAAAGGTTAGGAGAAAATTATGATTGAAGTTGCACTATAATTAAAACTGCTGTTTTGAGTTTTTAATTTTTTTTTTATCTAAGACAAAAATTAAGATGACTACTTTATTCGTACAGAACTGTCAATGTGTTTTAATTCCTGCAACCTTTTTAATTAGTAATTAGTAATCACATACTCAGAGTGCTGTGTACAAACCAATGCATTAGGATAGGTCACTTTGTGAAATTACTATGCTTCTAGAATCATTAACAAAAAATCCCAACAAATTGTAAAAAGAAACCAAGAGAAAACCATAATGGAGTATGACAAAAGTCCGTGGAAAATCTGTTGATACTTAAAGAGTTTGTTAAAGTATATGTGCACATTTTTGGATTGATGTATTTAATTATTAAATGTTTCTTTATTATTCTTTACTTTGTGTTTTTCCACATATTGGGCATGGTATCAATAATAGATCTGCCGCCAAAATGATTTCAGATCATTTCAAAACAAAGTTGGATTTCTGTTGAAATAAAACAACTTTAAGTTCTTTAATCCCGACTCATCTGGAGTTCAAGGTTCACAAGATCACTAACATGAAGGACAAGCCTGAACGACGGCCAATCACAGCACACTCATTCACCCCTGATAATCCCAGCATGATGACGAGCGCCTCCTTACAAAACATCTTCAAGAGGTATTCCACAGGGGGGAAGGAGGCAAAAAAGCACTCGACAGTTTCTGTCAAGCAAGTAACTTATTACAGCAATAATGATTTCCATGATCTGTATGGCGGTCGGGTTTCGACATGAAACAAAACTCAAGTCAATCTAGAAGTCTTTGGCGTTCACTCAACGGTAGAACGGCGGGAGACGCTATGTCTACTCTAACCTCTTGTGGTTTGACTGTGACTCAGTCGAGGAATCCGAATGATTGAAGGGTACGAACAAAATAAAGAAGGAATTCCCAAACCAACGGGGACAACATTTCAAAAACTCCAACTCGCTTTTTTGTTCTTGTGTCATTTCTGACTGTTATCCAATTAGAAACGTAATCTAATTTGGTGGTAACTTAAAGACTTTGATTGTTTTGATGTTGGATTGATGAAACTTAACTTCAGGATATGTACATCATTGATAGTCCTCCAAGGTTTTGTTTTAAAGTATAAGTCACTATTTTGTTTGGAAAAACAAATAATAGTTACATAACTAAACTACCAAGGATGTTTATCTGCTGAGCACAGAAGCTTAAAGTAAAAGCTGGTTTAGCGATACACAATACCAGGAATATTACAGGTATTAAACTAAACAATTTAATATTTGTTGTTAAAACATCATACATTGATTTTTTACATATATCCATTGATTGTTTAAAGTATAACAATCACAATTTTTTCATAATTTCTTTTTAGATGAATCAAAACAAACCCAATTTGTCACTATAGATGATACATGATCTATGCAAATTTAATCAGATGATTCAGGGTTAAAGGCAGTGGACACGGTAGGTAATTACTCAAAATAATTATAAGCATAAAACCTTACTTGGTAACGAGTAATGGGGAGGGGTTGGTAGTATAAAACATTGTGAGAAATGGCTCCCTCTGAAGTGACGTAGTTTTCGAGGAAGAAGTTATTTTCCGCGAATTTGATTTTGAGACCTCAGATTTAGAATTTGAGGTCTCGAAATCAAGCATCTGAAAGCACACACGTTCGTGTGACAAGGTGTTTTTTCTTTCAATAACATCTCGCAACTTTGACGACCAATTGAGTTCAAATTTTCACAGGTTTGTTATTTTATGCATATGTTGAGATTCACCAAGCGAGAAGACTGGTCTTTGACAATTACCAATAGTGTCCACTGTCTTTAGTAATAAAAAAAATGACTAGAGCAGGATTTGAACCATCGACCTCTGGATTAACAAGCCAAGAGCTCTAGCCCTATTGGCAGTCTCCATATTATGTCAATATCTTTGTTCAGGTGTGCCAGTCAGAAGCGGTACAACCGCTAAATTTAATTAGTAGAGCCTAGATCAAGTTTGATTTACAAAATGAAAGAAACACAAACATTGATTAAATTCCCCAAATCACCAGACAGTAGCCCTTTGTCCTTGTGTCTAACGATCTACATCTACAGAGCTCATGTCCTTTAGAACTACCTTAATATTCAGGAAATGAAAATGACACAACACAACTCAGCGCTCCCCAGTGAGTATCATTGAGTCAGTGGAACCCACGTCCTCAAGGTGCTCTCAGAGAAGTCTGAGATCTTAACTTGAATCAAGTCTGTAAAAGGTAAACCTTTACCTTCACTTAAAACGACACAATTGGTAATTACTCAAAATAAGTGTTAGCATAAAAACTTACTTGGTATAAGGAGCAATGGAGAGTTGTGAGAAACAGCTCCCTCTGAAGTAACACAATTTTTGAGACAGAAGTATTACTTCTCACTCCTTGCAACTGATAACCAATCGAGTCCAAATTTTCACAGATTTGTTATGCATATGTTGGGATATACACCAAGACGTGAGCAGTTTTCTTTAGGGGCATTTCTATGAGGAAAATAATAATTTGTAAAGGAACTTTGCAAAGCGCACCACAGCAAAAGCACAGGGCACCACGGCAATTGCTGTGGGTTCCAAGGGTTAATTCGCGGCCTGCATGCATCAAATGAAAAATCTCAAAAAATGCTTGTACTCACTGTGATGACCTTTGACCCCAGGGGTAGATGCTGAAAGATCCGGATAGGGCCTCGACGATCTGTCCCGTCAAAAACCACTTTGCCTGTCATCCCTTCAAACTCAGTCTGAGACAGAGTCTCCATAATAAACCTTTACAGAATCAAAATAAACTTTCTCTTAAAGGCAGTGGACACTATTGGTATTTACTCAAAATAATTATTAGCATAAAATCTCACTGGGTAACGAGTAATGGGGAGCTGTTGGTAATATAACACATTGTGAGAAACAATGAAGTAACGTAGTTTTCGAGAAAGAGGCGATTTTCCACGAATTTGATTTAAAGACCTCATAATTAGATTTTGAGGTCTTGATATCAAGCATCGGAAAGCACACAACTTTGTGTGACAAGGGTTATTTTCTCTTTCATTATTATCTCGCAACTTTGACGATCAATTGAGCTCAAATTTTCACAGGTTTGTTATTTTATGCATATATTGAGATACACAAAGTGAGAAGAGTGAAATAGTTTATTTAATTGGTTGCTTCTATTGATGTCTACTTACTGCATCTCACGATTCTGCCTTGAGACAGTCAGCGCACCTGGGCTTTCGTGCAAGAGTTTCTCATATGCTAAGGCAAAGGTCCAGACTGCATCATACGCATACGCCGCAAAATCTGTTGCCTGCTTTCCCTAAAAGTAAGAAATGAAAACAATTTTATTGGTGGCATGGCAAAACATATTTTCTCAAAGAAGGAAAAAAAAAAGAAATAGATTTCCATATGTACAAACCATTATTTGAAAATGTGAGGTCATCAGACTTCTTGGAAAAAACTACACTTATGGGATTTTACAAAATTTTTACGTTTCCCCCAACTCTATTGGAAGGTGAGTTGATAACAACCCAAATTTTATTTTGGAGCCCCTCTTTATGTATTAACAAGATCCTTTCAGTTTTGTGTATCAAAATGTTTTCAAGTTTGATCTTTGCTTTGTAGTGCAGTGCACTTTGTAGATGCTGCTGGTAATTGTTATGTTCCTGTTCTTATAATGAATTGCTGTTTTCAAGTATGCTTTTTTGTAATGAACTTTTTCCTAATGTGCGAACCTCCTTTTTAAATATTCCAATATTAATATTGAGAAAAACAATAAATATAACTGCTGAAATTTTTTGGGGAAAATATTCAGCCATAATAAACCACAAAAAAAAACTAATTGATATTCATGCAAAAAAATGATACAAACAATTTATACAAAAAACACCCAGAAATCTTTTGAAAAACTGCATTAAAAATTAATATTTTGTATCCCCGATGCAAAATTTAACATCTATTATATGCATTAAAAATAAATTGCACATTTCATAATTTCAAAGGCTAGTAACCATTTGAAGTTATTTCATTTATATTTTTTTGCTTATTTTAACATTTAAATCATTATTTTCTACACTGTATTTACTGTCAATATTCATATTGAAGTTCTGGAAACAAAAAAAAGTAAAATAAATTTAGCCAAAAACTACCAACCTGATGAATGAGTTCCCGTTGATATCGTTCGTGCCACTGAGTAGCACTGAGTCCTCCAATCACTCGCTGACCCCCTTCCGCAACACTCATTCTCGATAGACTCATGTAACCAGCTACAGCTAGAGCCATCTCATGAGTTCTACAGGGTACCGACTCAGTGGGTTCATGCATATCACTATTGTAGTAGTCGGTGTCCCACCAACCATCAGGGTAATGTGAGGGTAAGAACCACTGGTAGCCTGCGTAGCCGGTAACATCCTGAATATTGAAACACAATAAAGTAATTGGTGATTGCTGTATTCCGTCTTAAAGTTGGAAACGTTTATTCAGTTGGGAATTTATTTTAAGGGAGGGTATACCGTTGGTAGTTACTCCAAAAATTCATGACCATAAAAAAAAACTACAGCTGTTGACAATGTGCAACATTTTGAAAAATTAGTTCCCTCATAGGATATGTGGTTTTAAAAAGGATTCAAAAACATTTCAATCTAAAAAACAATTTTTGCAAAAAAAGTTTCTCAGATTGTGTTTTCCAATTACGGATTTATTTTCTTCCAATGCAGACATAACGGTAAGAGAGCACTTTTTGAAATGAAATTCGCACAAAAATGTAGCCTGCAGGAAAAATACTAAATGCATTGGGGCACCTTGATGACTGGATATGTGTGATTTAAGCCACTACTATTATTATAGTTATTATGGGTGCGTTTGTTTAGCTTCCCTGGGTCATCCCCGGTCTGCCCCGGTGCGTTCGAAAAGCTTTTGACGTCATTCCAGGGGCTCACCCAGGTCAGCACCCAGTGCCCTGCTTGTGGAGTGGGTCACTTGGGGGTTGGCCCCAGGTAAACGACGTCACTAAGAGAGCGGTGAGTGTTTGTTCGTTTAGCTCTTGTCAGGGGCTCACCCGAGTGAGCACCGCAGGGTAGACCCAGGGAAGCTAAACGAACGCACCCTATATGACAACTAATTTGAGTCTTCACCTGTTGATAAGCTTCACATAGCAGCACTCGTGCCGCTGCGTCAGAAAACTTTCCAATGATGATACTCGCTCGCTGGTTCTTAATGTCTTGAAAGAAGAGGGCTGGGTTTAGAGGGAGAGGGGTGGTGAAACTCTGAGATGAGACGAGAGTTATCTCATGTGACTCAAGAATGTCTTCTACAGCTGAGATGACCTCAAGACTTGAGATTGTACTGTCAGATAACGCTGCATAACGCTTCCAGTTGTTGGTCTTGAAGAACTCTATCAATGCATAACTGTAAAATTTAATAAAAATCAAAATTATAGATGTCACTTTTTCATTCATTTTGTTTATTAAAACAATCAAATCAAAGTAAACCACAAGGGAAACTGACTGTGTAAATTGTTCAATATTTTGGGTTGAACAAAGAAATATTTACAAGAGTGGGACTTAATATACGTCCATATTAATATGCCAGTCCTCTACCAACTGAGCCTTGTGTCATGGCCGAGGGGGTTAAGAGCACTGGATTCAAGCACTGGTGTTTGATCAGCAGGGTGTGGGTTCGAATCCCGGTCGTGACACTTAAATTAAAATTGAGGAGGTAGTGCTTTCTGCTCTACTGGCCAGGCTTTGAATTGATGATACCCAAGCCTACATTCGTATGGACTGTGAAAGGGGTAACCTTGTTTCAGCCCTAGGAGTAGGTGGCAACAGCCTCTGGAAAATATAATTGTAGCCTTGGGAAGTGGCAACTTGCATATATATATATTTATAAAAAATAAAAAAAACTTCTGTTGGCAACCTCCTTATTGTGTCAATCTCTGTGCCAGTCAGAAGCCACTCAATCTATAATTGTTATACAGCCAACATTAGGGCTAGATAGCTCAGTTGGTAGAGTGCCATCCTGTAAAGTCTGGAAGTTGCAGGTTCAAGTCCCACTTTGGTAATTGTTCTTTTTTTCCAGCCAAAAATAAAAAGGATAATCACATTTTTGTTAAAAATAGTTTGCAAAGAAGCCCAAACTTTCATGATGGACAGGCAAATACATATCCATATTTATTCAGTTAACTGATGTTTATGACAGAGACTTTAAATAAATTAATACCAAGCTCAAAATCTTACACAGAACTTAATGCACAATTTTTAAAAGAAGAAAAAAAGAAATGCAAAATGTCTCAATTGTATATTTTACACTTGAAGTGGTCAGAAAAAGTAAGACCTATTAGTAATCCGTTCAGGTCTAATAAAAAAAGGGAAGCACTTCACCAGCAAACTCCCAGTAACGTCTGACATCTGTAAATCTCCAATAGATCAATATTTTATCGGTGTTGACTTCCAATAATGTTTGACACATGCACCAAAAGGCAAGGGACAAAAAAGTTGACGTCCACTTTTGCCGACTTTCGATCCCTCCCCTCCATCAGTTGGCCGCTAGAGACATCATGAGTCACGCGTATCTCCTCGCTAAGTGCAGGAACAGTTTGTATTTTCCTTAATTTGTGGCATTTGAAGTATGGGAAGTCATCCTAGCCGGGGCAAGGCTGTCTTGGCTGTGACCTAATGCCTTCCATGTGTCGTTGAGAACACACTATGAAAGTCAAGTCTCCTCAGAAACTCCAACCTCCCTGATGAGCGAAGACTGCTTTGCCTAGACTTGTGGACAAGACGTGAATGGTCTGTCGCAGTGAGATAGTCGAGTCGCGGTGGTGGCGTAATGATTCAGGTTTCCCCGATCGAATACTGCTCTCGCAAGATCACTGTTCAAGCGCGAAGCTGCTGGTTGCCAAGTTCTGCTCCCCTGTTAAATGGGACCAGACTCATGAGAGCAGTAGTCTTGCGGGGGCCAGCAGTCTCGCGAGAATACTGCCAGTGTCGTGGGAAAGGCGAGGAGAGTTGGTCGCTGAGAGAGTCAGAGCGCTATCACCGTGACAGACATTTAATGACTTGTCCACAAGTCTATGCTATGCTTTGCCCAATTCGATACCTGCTAAATATCACACCCTCCACCCAAGAAAAAATTATTTGATGACGATTTTGACCCCAACCCATCTCGTTGGATTTGAGGGGTTGCTAATGATTAACGCTGAATTCCCTGATGAAATCATGATCAAGGTCATGAAACAGGCGTGCTGCGACAAGATTAAAAGGAATGTCTACCCCCCTCGAAACTTAAAACTGGAACACATTGCGTCGGATTATCACGATCACGTCTATTTGAATGATCTTCAAGAAGTAATATTCGAGGAGTTTACCCTAAGGGCCATGTCAAACAAAGTAATTCACAGGCAATCAGTTCCAGGGAATCTCTCAGAACTTCGAAAAGGCATTCACATTTGAATCTAGTTCTTGATTATATATTTTTCTGTAAAAGTTGTACTAATAATAATACCAAAAATTGTATTTTTTAAACTGGTCGCTCTTGAGTGAGAGTATCTTTTTATTTTGTAATGCTTTGGCAAAAAAATTAACCTTGTATGTGCACACTTTTTTCTTAGGGATGGTAAGACATTATAAAAACTACTGATATGCTACCAAAGTGGTCCTCAAAGTTGCCTGTAATGCTGCCTCATGTGACGAAACCCTCACTCAGGATCAAAATAAAATTATGCTACTTGTCCTCTCTAAAGCAACCAACTTGTGGCAGTAAATTTTACCCATCAAGATAAATAAACTCTTGTCCTGAAGACGAGCAGAGTATACTGTTCGAAATGTCGAGACCCAACCGGCTCTTTTCAGAGCCAACACTCACACAAAAGAGATTTACACATGGTTGTACCCGCAAGTTTACTATTTATTTTTAGTTTCTTCTTATTCTTCTACAACAATTTTTTAACAATTTTTAAAAAGTTGTTTCTACAAATACCTCGTGAGAAATGTTTTTATTACAGTTCACACAAAAAAGACAAAACTCCCTCTACTAGAAAGTAGAGAAGAAACATGATCTTTCTAGAAATTCTAGAAAACTGATAACTCATTATGCTTCCTTGTAAATGTCCATAAAAAGTGAAGTCCAAGACACTGGTTTTATCAGGGAGACTGGTCATTGTCGGTCATAACACTGGTTAGAAATTTAGCCCCATCAGAAACTATGAATTATTATATAATTCAATAAACAAACTGATTCCTTCACTGAGAAGACAAAACCCCAACCCTCTTTCTAGAAAGTAGACAAGAAACAATAAGTTATCAAATGCCTCCTTGTATGTCCATACAAAGTGAAGTCCAAGATGGAAGCTTTAGCAGTAGACTGGTCATTGTCGGTCATAACACTGGTTATAAATTTAGACCCATCAGAAACCATGAATCACTGGGGTAAAGATAGGACATGATTCGCTACGGAGGAAACTGCGTTTTAATCCCAGGGGGGGGGGGGGGGTGCAGAGGATAAATGAGTCGAGGTAGATCGATATCATCTTAACTTCCTGCATCAAGGAGTTGTGCAATTAAGATGTTTCACTCATTTATTTGATTGCTAAACAATATCTTCATATTATTCTTCTAGATTCTGGTTGTATTAAACAGGGCTCGAACATCAGATGGACTGTATGAGCTGAGAATTTTAGCCCCGACCCAGTAAACTCAGGACGGACCAAGTCCAGCGGTCTGGGGTTTTTCAGTTGAATAATAATGCACCATTGTGTTTTATTTTGAAAAATTTGTTGTAGAATATGTTGTGTTTTTCCCCCTTAATTTTCACAATTTTGCCTGAGTTTGTCTTATCTTGAACCTAAGGGAACTTGGCAACAACCAACTGCAGTGCATGCTACAGGACCGCTTTGGTAGCACATGAATAACTTTTCAAACAACGTCTTACGATCCAAACAAATAATATGTGAACATTCAAATGTGAACGGATTCTCTTCTTGGAGATTGCCTGGAGCTGGTTATTATTACTAGAATTTTATTTCTCTCCACAAGCTCAATAAAATTACGTTTAAGGATGCAAAGGTGACTAAGTTACTTACGCATCTTCATCTGCACTAGGTATTGTACGAGCAAAGTATGGAAACTGCACGTCACTGGATAGGATGGGTGATTCTGCACTGTAGCTTATAACAACAGTCTTATAGAGACCAGCTATTAAACCAACAACTTTAGAGTCATCTGACTCCATTGGACCAATCACACCTATAGAAATAGACAATTAGATTTGCATATCATACATATTCAAGGTAGATAACTTTTAGAACAATCATAAAACAGGAAAACATCATGTTGCTGGATAGTGTGCATACATACATATTCATGATGATGACAAACTTTTAAACCAATCATGAATCAGGAAAACATTATGTAGCTGATAGTATGCATACATACATAATCATGATGTTGAAAAACTTCTAAACCAATCATGAATCCGGAGAGCTTAATGTGATATTCATTAGACATAACTTATTTTGACCAATCCATGAACATTTAGGACTAAGAACTTCTTAATTGTGCTAACAACTGAAAAAAAGCAAGTATTTAGTAAATTTATTATTAGCTCAGTTGGTAGAGCGCCAACAAGTTGATCAAAAGGTGGCAGGTTAAAATACAGCTCTAGTAAATTATTCTTTGTTCAAAACAAAACTAATGTTCAACTTTACCCACTCAGTTTCTTTTGTGATTTATTATTTGCTTCAATAAATTGCATTTAAAAACAACTCGCAGGGATTAAATATAAATTTTTCTCAACGAGCGTATAAAATAGCCAGCAAAACTTGAGAAACAACATACAATATTTGGGTGTTTGAAACCATATTGAAATAAAGGTCTGTATGCGTTTGGCAATGATTTTAAAAAAAAATGTATCACTTTTTATCTCCCAGTTTGAATTTTGAGAAGTGTTTAGCTAAAACGGTTTAGCTCAGATTGTCTATTCCAATTAAGAATTATTCCTCTTGCGTGGACATAACTACTCCATATTCTTGGCAATATCTCAAATTGCTACACCTATTGAAATAAAATGTTCACAGGTCACGGTATATATCAACAACTACATATGACTGAAACAAACAAACAAACAAACAAACAAACAAACAGTGGGTTCCAATTACCAACCATATACAATCCCTTTTAAAGGATTCGGGTACTTTTTTCAAAATGTCCACAGATTTACTTTTAACTTACAGGGTTTGTAGAAAATGATTGTGGAAATCTTCCCTTCAATTATTACTAACTAAGGTTGTGTAGTTTTTGAGAAATGAGAAAAACAAGTAACAAAATAATTTTCGTCTCATGAAGACGAAAATTATTTTAGCATGTAAAATCCTATTAACCAGTTATGATATTATACCAAAACCATAGCATAACTGGTTAATACGTTTTTACATGCTAAAACTGAGACGAAAATTATTTGTTTTACTCATTTCTCAAAAACTACAGCATCTCAGTAAGTAAAATTTCAAGGGAAGCTTTCTACTATCGTAATCTTCAAACTTGGTAAGTTTAATGTAAATCTGTGGACATTGTGTTTTGTGTTAGGAAAAGGTACATAGACCCTTTAAATTAATAATTGAGACCGGTAACTTTGATGAGAATGAGCGACGACAGACACAGGAAGATTGTGGAGCCATGCTGGATAAGTAGCAAGTGTGAATCAATTGGGAAAATAAAGTCTTACATCTGTCTCCAATAAAGAAGAGAAATCTAAACATGAGATAAGTAGATTAGAGAGCTAAGAAAGCAACGGAGGATGACGTATGTGACTTGGAGAGGATAAACAGAGATAAACGGAAGGTGGAGTGGGAATGATTTAAATGTGTTAATGATTGACAGAGAAAATGTGTAGTTTCCTTCAATTGATTTCAAAACAAATGTCAAATCCTTTTTCAATAATTTATTATTATTAGTTGAGCTGAGGTTCATTGAGTACAAACTCAGAGGAAGTAAAACTCGAAAAAAAAAAAGACAAGTTTAAACCACCGACCTCAGAATCACGTGCCGGTGTTCTACCAACTGAGCTATCTAGCCCTTAACTGGTGGTCTCCCTATCTTTGTTCTTTACCTGGAACTGGGCCCATGTTCATAAAGCTGCTTAAGCACAAATGTAAAAAGTACAACAAGATGCTTACCAGAATATAGTTAACAGCCGAAATTCTATGTCACGTGTACATCTTGTGACTGGAATTCTGCTTATTTTTGCTAAGCGCAAAACTATTTGTAAGCTAAATTATGTGCTTAAGCAGCTCTAGGAATTTAAGCCGTGCATAAAGCCTGTAAGCACAAACAACTTGCTAAGCACAGAAAAAAAATGCTCAACAGAAACAGGTTACAAGCTAAAACTACATTAAGTTTACATTGGTTGTGCGTTGTGCCACACTCAATTTTTGCTCAGCATAAAAATTCTTTCAACAGTAGGCCTTTCTGCTTAACAGTTTAATGGAATTGGGTCCAGGTTGCATGCAGATTGCCTCATGTGACACTGTCTTAAAGTTGGCAAATCTCAGTGTACTTTTATATATAAAAAAATACAAAAATACAAAAAAAATTGTATTTGATCTGAACTTTCTTACCTATGATTGGTTTTGCTTTATCACTTTGTAGTCTCAAGTAAGATGCTACTGCGTCACTCCCATCAGATCCATCTACAATCAGCTCAATCTCATGAGAGCTTAAGATATTGCCGTCTTTATTGACCGCCTCTACAGCAAGCTGAGCACCAATCCCAATGCTACTAAACTCTGCCATGTTGTCTGGGAAAAGACCTCCGAGGTAGATCTTTCTCTTAGGGTTCAGCTTGTCTGTTAGGTAAGAAAGAACAAGTTATGCTTTAAAAAAAAATAATAACCCCAGAAAATTAGGAAGTGGATCTGGGTCTCGTTTTAGATATCCAATGATGATGATGCTCGTAAACCTTCTTGGCGAGGGATTGAAGCGTCAGGCCATTAAATATTTTTTTGCAAAAAAATATAAGGACAGTCAAATCACCCTCAGAATAATGCTACATTTGCACAAGTTTTATACCATTGGAAAGCCCATCTCAAGGACTCACTCTTCATTATACTTTCATTTTTGTGAACATTTTGTAGGCAGGATTAGCGGCCAGGGAGTAGAGCAACTTTTCAACTTTCTTAGTAAATTTTAGACACACTGCCTGCTATTAATCTAGAGGAATCGGCTCACACACACTCATGATCGTTGAACGTCAGAGGAATTTCAGTTTCTCACAAGTTAGACACAAGGAAATTTATTGCAGTGTAGAATTATAGTCCTTTTAAAAAAAAATCCTCAAATGTCTTTGGAATTAAAATCAAGTCCATGTAATTTATGTCTTGTCAATCAGGGGATTTGACAATATTTTTGTTTTCATAATGACATCATTGGGAAATCATGTTTTCATGACTCATGGTCTCTTTGGAGTTCATGACGAGCTTTGATTTAAATTCGCTCTGGGGTTTGTGGCGTTAGTCAGAATGTACACAAAGTGAAATCACAGAAGCTGTTGTGTGTTACTCAGGTCTTTGTGGTTTCAAACTGAGAATTGCAAGAGTCTACCACACAGGTCGCTGTGGTTTAACTGAGGTAAGGGAAGTAGAATTGCCAAAATCTACCAGACAGGTACTCATTAGCGGTTGGGTTGGAAATCAATCAAAGCTACAACTTTTGGAACAGATATTTTAGTTGCTGTTATAAATATCTTTAGAAAATAGCATTAGCTGTCTCAAACGGCAATCAAAAGGACATTTCGTCAGCGTTTTCACGAAGTAGCACTCACTGCTATTACCAGCAAAAAATAACAATCAGAGAAACGGCCTCTGAACTTGAACACTTTTTAGAAACCCGCCTCCCTTCAAAACTTCAAAGTATTTCCATTTAAACTTCTCAATGTAGATACTTGATCTTAACAATTAATCTTATTTTGACTCATTTGCATAATTAATTATGAAACTAGTCTTTTTGCGTTTTCACAAAGTAGCACGCGCCTATACTACAACACAGCATTTTGTGTTACTTTATGAAACTAGGTCAGCGCAGGCGTTGCGTGCTACTTCTTAAACCGCTTTTACCTCACTTTGGCTTGAGTGTGTGCCATGCATTACAATGGTAAACAGAGGTTTGGGTGCTGTTTCGTGAAAACAAAAAATGCCACGTTTGTGAAAAAATTGAAAAACACTGATTAGCTTAATTAAAAAAGTAAAGCTGTCTGAGCTTTGAAACTTCATGGAATTGTAGGTCTTCATGCATTATCAACAGAAAAAAAAAAAAAAAAAAAATCCCTAAGCACGTAGCGTGCTACTTCGTGAAAACGCTGACGATTTATGGTATAAATGCACAAAATAGTTAATGACCCTGGGAGAGTCTTTCTCAAAGGCTAATATCACAAAATAATGGTGGTTGAAGCTTAATCAAAGCTTCAACTTTTGGGACAGCATCATGGATATTTTAGTTATGTTATAACTATCTTAAGAAAACAAATAACTAGCTGTTTCAAACTGCTTACCAACCAAGATGATGGTATCAGTAAAAAAAGGTAATGGACTGTTATTTTGAACATAGCAGAGTTTGTCTCAAGAGCTAATAAATGACAAAACATTGGTGGTTGTAGCGTAATCAAAGCTACAGTTTTGGAACAGCGCCTGGGATATTTTAGATATGTTTATTAATATCTCCAGATAATAAAATTAGCTGTTGCAAATTGCTTACCAACCAAAAGGACCTGTGGTATCAGTGCAAAAAAAGGTAATGGCCCGATGTCTTTCTCGAAGGCTAACATGACAAAACATTGGTGGTTGTATAGCTTAGTCAAAGCTACAAGTTTTAGAACAGCATCGATGTGATTTAGTTATGTTATAAATATCTTCAGAAAATAGAACTGGCTTTTGCAAACTTCTATCAACCAAAAGAATCGAGGTATAAATGCCCCAAAAAGTTACTGGCCTGATGTTTTGACCCTAGCAGAGTCTTTCTCAAAGGACAAATGACAACACAACACACATGAACAAAATTACTGGTGTAAACAAATATTTTTTACAAACTTTGCAAAGTGGACTAGTTTTACAAAAGTTAACGAGGTTTACAAACAACCTGCTGCAAAGTTTATAACCACATAGGAGTGCCTTCAGTAAAACTAATCTCTTAAAAATTTTAAACAAAAATGCATCTTAGGAAATTGATTAAAGAAAATTAACAAGAAAACTCAATTACCTGGAACCCATGTACTCCAAACCACTTTGTTTGCTTTCAACCATTCACACGCAAAGTTCTCAATATCACCATCACTCCGATAAAACGTGCCTAAGATAATCAACATCTCAAAATCGCTGAAGCTGAGCTCGGTGATCATCATACTGATGTCAGGTGCATTCTGGGATAGCGGAAGCCATGACACTTTGCTGACGGGGTAGGGTTGAAAATCGCAGCCGTAGCTCGTCTCTGATGTGGATCCTTCCACGCATGTTGGGAAGGAGATTCGATGGTAGAGGCCGGACGCTGTTAGAGTGTTGGGAGTCCAGCTGAAGTAGAGGGTTGGCTTGTTGCCTTGGGAACGAGCGGTGACGTAGGTATCGAGGTGTGGACCAATCCAAGCAACGATGATGGGGAGGTTGAGACTTACAATTTGACCAATCAGCATGCGGAATGAAGTATCTAAGAAGTAAACAAAAGGTTATAAAGTGGCAACAAAGTTTTTTATTAAACCTCCTAAGTTTGAACAAGGGCATAGGTCACTGAGAATTCGTCATCTTTTTTTCATCTTTGAGAAATCTCTCATAAAATAATTTTTTTTTCATGAGACTTAGAGTTTGACGAATCAGCATACCAAATGAAAATTCTAAGAAGTAAACAAAAAGTCATAAAGTGTCAACAAAGTTTTTTTTATAAAACCTACTAAGTTTGAACGATTCTTCATCTTTTTTTCATCTTTAAGAAAACTCTGCCTCCACATTCAAATATTATTGACTGTACTTTTCTTCTTCTTGATAATGATACGTGGAAAATAAACATTGCTTTGCATTGAATTTTGTAATGCATAAAAAGTAAATGCATCAATACCCCATATTTGGTTAATTTTTTTAACAGGAATCTCCTTTTTCATTCCTCAATCTAAAACCATAGGGATATGAGAAACCATGCATCATTTTAATAACACCAAAAAATTAAAATCAACGTCCATCTGAGGTCACTACTCCGATTAACCCCCCTCCTCCGACTCTCAACCCCATTCACATTGACTCCTCACAGCAAAAGGTCAGCTAATCTGTGTCACTGCTGTGCCAGCTAAGCGTGAGAGATGTAACCAAGATGTGAGAAATCAGCTCCAAGGTATAGCAATCACGGACTGTCCATTAAATCTAGGCTGTCACCGTATCATTACTATGTCATCAATGATTCAGTGGAGTAGCAGTAATGTTCTTTAATGCCACTGACACAAATAGGTCTCTACATAAATTGCAACCAATGAGAAACCCCTAGTATACACGGTTTCCTGTGACAGCCCTCTGTATCTTACAGTAAGGCCATGTCCAAAACGACGACTTCGGCTACAGCTACGTCTAGATCAGCGCGTCTACCAGTGTTGAAGAATAGGCAGACGCGCACGATCTAGCCGTAGCTGTAGCCGAAGTCGCCGTTTCGGACACGGCCTAAGAAACTGGTTAAAGGCACTGGACACTATTAGAAAAATAGCAAATTAGGAAAGTAGCACAACGGTTCCACTTGGCTTAGGACGCACCACTGGAAGTTGGTCAAACTCTGGGGCCTCCCCAATGCTGTTTAAAGGTACGGGACACTATTGGTTATTACTCAAAATAATTGTTAGCATAAAAACTTACTTGGTAACGAGCAATGGAGAGCTGTTGAAAGTAAAACAACATTGTGAGAAACCTCTCCCTCTGTAGTAACGTAGTTTAAAAAAAAAGAGGTAACTTCTCACTCAAAAAGGCTTCAGGCCTGAAGCCTTTTTGTAGGCATTTGAAAGCACACAAACAAGGGTATTTTTGCTTTCATTATTCTCTTGCAACTTCAATGACCAATTGCGTAAAAATTTTCACAGAATTATTATTTTATGCATATGTTGAGATACACCAAGTGAGAATACTGGTCTTAACAAATTACCAAAAGTGTCCAGGGTCTTTAAGCTGACAGGATACCAGCATATACAGTGGTTATTCACTCTAGCATGATTTATGCGTTAAACATCACTGAGGGATAGGTGGCTTAATGATTAGCAATGTAAAGGGTTGTTGGATCCAGGATTACTCCCTTGGTGCCCGGTATCCGGTGTTATTCACTGATGATCAACCAACTCCCCATCCATCACTGTAGTAGGAACTGCTTATTCATGGCGGAAACATTCAAAATTGTGGTAATTTTTTTTTCTCAGATTTTTACCTGTTTGAGTAATTTTTGTACTTTTTTTCCAATGACAAGTGACATGCATATAAACTACCTATGATTGGCAGAACCACTGGTTCTTTTAAGAACCAACACTATTCAAAAGAGATTTCCACATGGTGTTACTTCAAACCTCTCCTAAGCTGTGTTCCCATTAGACTTTTTCTTTTGCTGCCACGCAGAAAGTTACAGTGAATGGCTTTGGTGTAATTCTAACGGGCGTTCCCACCTCGACTTCCCACCATGCCGCGATGTTGCATAAAATATACTTTAGTAAGAAGAATATCATCTACATGTACGTAAAAAGGAAGACATGAGAAAGCCTTCCAAAAAGACTCTACCAGGAAACCTTAGACAATTAATTTTTTGTCCACAAAATGTGAATACATAAGAGACTACAAACCTGGAAAGCCAACTAATAGAGTAGAGCAACTAGAGACGGTTGTGTTTCTAGTCACCCCGCCTTTACACCACGTCGGGATAAACATTCCATTCACACACGGTTCCTTCTCGCAGTAGAACCTCGGCCCTTCCGAAGAAGACTTCACCCCCTTCAACGGAGGTCTGATGACGACGAGTCGCTGTAAATCAGTCATGGGTAGGGAGAGCTGTTCGATCATCTTAGGGGAGTGGAGACTTTTCCAATGATCGGCGACGATGTGGTAGAGATCCCACATCTGTACGACAAGACGTTGAGATATAAACCATCCATATCTAGTCAGGAAAAAAAGCAAATAAAAATAACAGATTTATTTTGACTCCTAAGCACTTGAGTTCCAGGCCTTGAGTTTCTCTCTTGAAGGAGCACAGCAATTTTCCTCTTGAAAGGGGCATTTCTAGGAGAAAAATGTAAAACTTGGCAAATGGCACCTAAGCAAAAGTACAGGACACCAAGGCAATGCTGTGGAGGCGCCAGTGACTTATTTTGAGGCCTGGTCATGAATACATACATTAAGAAACAAAGACCATCTGAAAACCTTGGAGTGTAAGCTATCAAAAGCAACAATTCATCAACATGTCATACAAATTATTTGTTTTCTTGTAATGTATTTATTTTTATTGTTTATTTATTTGTTTAATTAATTAATTAAAAGATAAATTAATCAATACTTTTTTATTTATTTTCATTTTACAAAAGGGGAATTCCATTAAAAAATTTCCAAAGTTTATGGGGAAAAAGGTCCCCGTAAACTTTTGCAAGGGCAGCAAGGCCAAGACCAGGGCAACAGATGCTGTGGTGGCATCTGTGTAATTCCAGGCCTGTCGTCCCCATCCAAACATTGACAGGTCATTAACTGCCCTCTGGGATGAAATAAAAATAACAGCGATTTGTGCGATATTCAAATACTTTTATCTTCGATTAAACAGAACTTCAGAAAGTAATCTGGTTGATTGGTACCAGTAGGAACTTTATAATCAGTAAGCCTCTAAATTAAAACTTATCTAAAAAATTGTCTGATAATAACAACCCAAATGTTTGTTTTGAAAAAGAATATGGATCCCGCCAACGAGCACAAAGGTTGAAGTGCAATTTAAGCTTAGTGTATGCAGACAAATTGTGACACAACAACAAGACAAAAATCAACTTTTTAATCATACAATCAATCAAGATAAGATTAATTTTAATACATCGGACCCAACCTAACACAGAGTGTTTGCATAATGTCAAAGGTCGAGCTCATTAATGTGGTTAAAGGGAAAAAAAACAATAGCTGTTGCAGACTGTTAACAAACTAAAATGAACCCCTTGTGCAGGAAAGAAAAGTTTCAACAAATCAATAGTTGGAAACAAGTTGCCCCTTTTTCAATTCCAGCAGCAGTAAAAAAGCAAGACCAATTGTTCCCAAAGAAATAAGATTTCAAATAAACTTGTTTTTGTCCCTCCAAAAAAAAAACTTCATAGAAAAAATTGCAAAGGGGTGAGGCCTTTTTAAGTACAATTTAAAGTGAACTGTTTTTGTGTCGATCTCAAAAACCTGAATAGAAAAAGATGATAGGGAGTGACAGAAGGTTTTTCATGAAATAAGATTTTTTTTTCTTATTTCATTAATACCAGCTCAGAAGTGTATTGTAAGAATGGTTGTCATCCCCTGAACTGTTGAATGCTTTGTTTCACTCAATAAATTGAATTTCACAGCGGGTTATGTCTTTGCCATTCGACCCCTCCCTTTTGCATCACTCTTTACACGATTAAGAAAATGACTATAGCATAAGGTGTTGCTGGAATTTCCAGTTAGGAAATGTGGAAATCAGTTAATTGGCTGACAACCGCAGCCTTCCGGTTTCCCACACCTAACCTACTGTTTAATAAAATAAAAAAGTACAACAATATCCGAGCAGCTGACACGTACGAATCCTAAAAAGGTTTGATGCTATGGAATAACCCACATATCTGACTCATAAAGCTCGATATTTAATAGCAAGGAATTTCTTTTACAATTTCATTATGAGAAATAATCATAACCTTATTTGCAAGGCTAATCAAATAATCAAAGTTAGGTTTAATTTAGGCCTGGGGCCATTTCTTGGACATCTGAAAGCACACAACTTTATGCAACAAGGAAGTTTTTTCTTTCAATGTTATCTTGCAACTTCAATGACCAATTGAGCCCCAAAATTCATGAGTTTTATTATTTTATGCATATGTTGAGATACACCAAGTGAGAAGACTGGTCTTTGACAATTACCAAAAGTGTCCAACGCTTAAATGATTATTGAGGAGAGGGAGGGTGGGTGCACGTACACACTGACTGTGATCGGAGGAAGACTGTAATGGGTGACTTGATCTCTAGTACCACCTGTCGTTCGGAACTCAGTTTGCAATCGATAGACCGAAGTGACTGTAAGGCTCTGATAGGGAGAGGTGGAAATCGGATAATGGATAATGGATTTGATATTTCCCACTTTAATCAAAAAGCATAACATAGATTTACTTTTTCTGTTGAAGCGTGTTTTAGACAGCGCTGTTGGGTAGTGTTTGGAGTGGATTGGAATTTAAAACATTGCAAGATAATTTGCTTTAAAGGGAAGGTATACCTTTGGGAATCACTCTTAAAATTAATGGCCATAAAAACCTTTGGTTATACGCCTAGACAGCAGTGTTTGATAATATAAAGCATTTTGAGAAACTTTTCACTTTGACCTAATGTGGTTATGTAAAAAGTTATTATATTTGTGCAGCAAGGGTGTTCTTTCTTTCATTATTCTCTTGCAACTTCGGTAACCAATTGAGCCCAAATGTTCACAGATTTGTTATTTTATGCATATGTTGAGATACACAAAGTGAGAATACTAAGTCTTTGACAATTACCAAAGGTTTCCGGGGCCCAATTTCAAAGAGCATGTAAGCACAGAATTGCTAAGCAGAAACAGATTATCGGCAAAAATTACATTAAATAAATATATTTGCGTCTTGTGTCAGTCTAAACTTTTGCTTAGCAAAGCAATTTTTCAAGTAGTATTTTCTGCTTAATTTTCTGGTCCAGTGCCTTCAAGAGATGCAGTGCGAAAAGGGCTGAAGACATACCTTGCGGTGTATCCTAAGAACCCATTGATTGAAACGGTCCCAGTCTGTAGCCATAGAGCGGCCTCCAGGAGGTTATCTTGCCACACTTCTATATTCACTGAAGAATTGGTCACATCTTTAGGCATCAACCATGCTCGACAACTTCAAGAGAATGGGAAAGAAACAGTCAATGCTAGAAGGTAGTTCTGATTACCCTCATAACAAAGCACATTGTGATGCTGCAAATGTGTTACAAATGATTCTGTGAGCAGGGTATGAAATTCAAGTTCTGGTGGTTTTAGTCATCGAAGTGTGGGTTCGAATCCCAATCATGACACTTCAATCAATCAACAACATTTATTTCCATACATACATATACATTAATAAACAAATTGATTTTACATAAACTGAAAATGTATGGAGGCACGAGCCATTAAAAGCAAAAGCTTGTAGGCTGAGATACCTTGTACAGAGCAATACAAAGATCGATAGTATTTTATATGATATAACATTGTGTCTCCCTGAGCAAGATACTTTACTATAATTGCTTCTCTTCACCAAGGGGGTATAAATAATGGGTATCTGTGAGGGTAGAGGTTGATATTGTGTCATAAAAGCTTTCAGAGTCCCACAGCTTTTGAAATGAAGGTTGGCGCATTGCCAGTGTTTAACCACAAGCTAGTTGGACTGTCCAAAATATTCACTAACTTGTCAAAAACTGTTATTGTTTGACTGCAAAAGACATCCACCTACTTGTCACATATCAGAAGTTGATATTGCAGACGGCTCTTTGTAATTTACACCCTCTGACAAGAATGACTGTGGTTCACCGCAATGGCCTAGTTGTCACTTACATACCCGGCAAGCACCTTATTCATACTACCGTACTACAACCTCAAAGTGGATTATGTGTCAAAACTTGTTCACATTTATTTTGAATAAGTTTAAACAGTCTCTCAGCATCTGTTTGCAAATTGTACACAATGTTCTTTCTCAATTGAACAATTTAAGATTGTCACTCTATGACATGCTCTGTAAAAAAAAAAATAGAAAAAAAAAAAAAAAAAAAAAAAAAAAAAAAAATAGGGCCGTTACATTTGGGATTTGAGACTAGATATACTACGAGGCAGTGTTTGGTGCTCCCATACACTGCAGTAGCAGCAAATGAGTTATCATCAATTTTATTTCAAACATTAGGCCATGGGTTTTGTTCTTTAAAAGGCACAGAATTTTTCCTCTGGTAAGGGCATCCATATAAGAAAAATGTAAATGCATTGGAACTTTGCAAAGGGCACCACAGCAAAAGCACAGGGCACTCCAGCAATAAGTCATTTCGAGGTTTGGTGGACAAAATACTTTGGCACCATCAGATTTGGGTAAATTTGTCTGTAGACACCCAAACCAAACAGTGCACTCCTATAGCGTCCACCATATCTCAAAAAGGCTAATGGCTGTGGGTGCCATCGGGTATGTTTATATGGAGGCCTGAAAAACATGACATACAAAATATCAAATCAAAATCTTATCTTATCTTAAAATCAATGCCTATAGATGAGTTTCAACCTGAGTGAGATCGAACATTGTGCAGGCATGACATCCCACAGGGGACAACAACTTCCAAACTTTAATTTCAAGATGATTCAGCAAGATTCCTCAGAGAGGAGCATGAGGGGGAGAGGGGGGGGGGGGGTGGTGTTCTTTTCCGTTGTGAGCTAGTGAGGGGGTATGTTACTGGGAGCTTCCTTACCCCTTGGGAAAAAAAAAACTACACCCCTTGACGCTGGACTTACCTGGTGTCCTGGCAGCCGGAGATTCGTTGCAGCGCCACCGTGGAGTTGTGAAAGTCACTATCAGAGTTCAAGATTTGCACGTCTTGATAACCAAGTACTTCCTGCGCAAGGATCTTGACTAGGTAGTTGTTGAAGTCTGCCGAGGGGTTAACGCCGGGTTTACCGTCGAGGAGAATGGGTCTTGGCTCTCCTTCGATGAAGAACTGCTTCTTGGGGAACACTTCTGTGAGACAAACAAAGAACAAAAAAGGCTTTTTAAAACTTTGCATTTGAACAAATCCTGCTTGTTATTGTACAACAATTAAATCAGGTGAATTGATTCCTTCAACAACTTTTTTACAGAAAAGAAAAAAAAGTTGACACCTGACAACTTTTTAACTTTTCAAGTAAGTTTATATAATCCATACCTATCCTTTAAAGCATTGGACCCTTTCGGTAAACAGTGTTGCCCAAGGCCCACACTTTGTGTACCACAACTTCTATATCAAATAACAAACCTGTGAAAATTTAGGCTCAATCGGTCATCGGAGTCGGGAGAAAACATTGGAAAAATCCACCCTTGTTTCCGCGCGTTTCGCCGTGTTTCAAATAAATCCGTAATTCTCGTTAACGAGAATTTATATTGTTTTGCTGTTTTCTCAAAAAGTAAAGCATTTCATGGAATAATATTTCAAGAGAAGTCTTTCACCATTGCCTTCTGTAAACCCTGTAAGTTATTTGTAAATCTGTGAATTTTTTTTTTTTTTTTTTTTTTCTGCACCGAAAGGGTCCAATGGCTTTAAACAATACAAAAATTTGGTGATCACGTTTAAACAGACTTTGTCTAGTTGATATTTTACTTGTTGTTATTGTGGCAATCAAAATAAGGCAGATCAGTTTCTCTGAAAGAATTATTCTGGTATTCGAATTTGATAAAAAGTAAGTTTTGTTGAAAACAAAACAGTCTTGTACCCTGTTGTTAAATTACAAAATTGTCACATGTTGGTGTTTTGCCTTATCATAGTAGAGCATTGTACTACCACAGATGTCTAGAGGCAGTTCAAATCCTATGTGTTAGCATGCTAACAGTTCGAACCCCACCCGAGTGATTTGCCTGTGAATTATTTCCACAGAATTTGGCAAAGTATTGAGTAATGCTTTATACACATCACTCAGTGTAAGGGTTAACAAACAAATTATATTCCAAAAAGATGAGAAACTATTTGAAGCAGATCATCAAAACCAGGGCAAGTTCATAGAAAATACAAAATGGTTTGCAAAGATAAAAACCTGAGGGAAAGAAGCCAAGATTTCTACACTGCCTGGACACTCCAAAGGGAATTTATACAAACATAGTGACAAACATTTAGGATGGCAATACAGGTAGAAATGATCAACTAATCTGTCACTCAATCAATCAAACATCTAAACTGTAAAACCTTGGGAGTTACTGTAGGCTTTCCCAGAGATGGTTCAAAATGACACATTCATACTCAGGGAATTCATGAGTTATTGAGAAAGTCACAATATTCCTCCGGCAAAGATTTGTCATTTTTTTATATGCTGAAATAAACAAAGAACTACTTGTCAACTGACCATCTTGGATGGTTTCTTTTTGTACATTAAAGGCAAAACATACCTTTGTTTTTTTTAACCGTTTGATTGTTTTATTCTTACATAAATGTAGATGTATAAAATCAAAATTAACACGTGACGATTTCATTTCAGAAGGTGGTTGAGTTTTTGAGATGTCGCTAAAAATCTGGAGTGAACATGTCCAGGTACTAGGCAAAAAATCCCTAACAGCAAAAACACAATCTGAGAAGCATTAGTGACAGTAATGCTTCTCAGATTAAACTTTTGGGGCATAACAGCCGATATCTTTTTACAAAACCACATCACTTCAAAGTGAAATGATTCTCAAAATACTTTAAACATTTGAAAGCTGCTGTAATCAGTCTAACCAAAAGTTTGTATTGCCAACTAATTTCAAGAGTGATTATCAATCATATACCTTCCCTTCAAGATAATAATTATTAGAATGCAGAATGTTTTAAAGCATTATTATAAAGCTCCTATTATTAAATATACAAATGGTACACAATAAGTTTGACAAATAGATTCCCTTTTATATAATTCACTGAAATCGCTTTAACTGTCACTTTATAAGCTTAAATTGACAAAATTTCTTCCTTCAGGTGTTTCTCATAGCCGTGTTCTTCACACAGCTCTAACAGAGTATTTATTTTAAAGATTATTAAGTTGCCAAGATTCAATAAAATAAAGATAGTTTGTGTTGTTTGTACAACACAGACAGTCTTTCAAAACTTTAGTTTGTCTTCAGGGGACAGTTCCAATCTCATGAGACTAGATTCACATACATTTGTTGAAGATCATTCATGGTGAGTAAACATGACACATAGGCCTACACAGACTTGACACAAGTACATTTTTATTGCTAGTGTGATTGTAAAATGAACATTTTGTAAAATTGCCATTCTGAAAACCAAGAGAAATGTCTAGAGGGAATTTTAAACCTAGTTTACAAGTCTTTAAACTATGTCTTAGACAACACAATTGAAAATAATGTATCAATGTGCTTTACATGCGTCCCCTGGTCAAAGGCCCGATAATATTCCTTTAATCTTTCTCAGCTTCCGGGGGAGTATACAGCCATAACCGCCAAGGGGCTCTGAAGGTTTTTCAAACACAATCTAACTTTATATCTCCAATAAGACCTCTTGATGAAGAGAAACAATTATAGTAAGGCATCTTACTCAAAGACGCAAAAGTGTTGTGACCGGGATTCGAACCCCCACACTTTGATTTATACTAAAAACGACCAGAACTTGAATTTGACGCTCTACACCGCTCGGCCATGACACCCCGTCATGTATTAATTGAGGAAACACTGTCAACTTGTCACAGGCATTTATTTTAACAATCGTTGGGGAAAAAGAAGTGAAATTTCCTCGATTGAGGCCACATACTACGACTCTTCTTTCTAACATGCTCCTCTGTAGAGATATAACACAACGGATACTTCCAGTCCATGACTACTGGGCCCAATTTCATAAAGCCTGTAAGCACAAAAATTTGCTTAGCATGAAATTTCTTCCGTGATAAAAAACAAGATTACCAACCAAATTTTGAATTTTTGCATATTGCTTGTTACTGGCATTTAGCTGTTGTTTGCTTATCCAATCACGTGAAAATCTGGTTGGAAATCCTGTTTTTATTAAGGAAGAAATTTCATGCTAAGGAAATTTTTGTGCTTACAGGCTTTATGAAATTGGGCCCAGGTAGAGGTGCGAGGTTGGCAAGAAAATGGAACTCTGCCATCTTCTTTACTAATTGTCACCCCTTAGATTTCAATTAGAGGCCAGCCCAGGTCAAAGATTTCAATTTGCACCGCCAAGACCATTATCCAAATTCACTTCCGAAAAAACACACAGGAAATGATAATAAAATGCACCAAAGATGGATGTTATGTCCAGAAAATTAAATATGACCAAGTAGCCTTTGACGAAGGAAATGACCAAACGTGGTTTCAGGCGAGAGGTATGCCCTGAGTTGATCTGGTTTCAAGACTCTAAGGATTAATGCTGACCTTAAATAGCTGTTACTCATCAGGTTGTAAATCCCCAAATGAATTCACTAACAACCTCGGGGGATCTGACCATTTTTTTATGAAACCAAATGTGCTAAATTTAACAAAGATGGGGGACTTTGACAATCAAAGTTTTTTAATTTGAAATCTGAAAGGATGCAATAGTATCAGGGGGGGGGGGGGGGGTGGGGGGGAGGGTAAAGAGTATTATTTAAATTTCATATGTAATGGGCTCAATTTCATAGAGGTGCTTAAGCATTGGTTAACAATTTTCTGCTAAGAACACCAGTCATAAATTGTACTTGTGACTTTTTTGGGCTGGTAACCTTTTCTGGTAAGCATAATTAGCTGGTTTAGCTATTTTTTGTGTGCTTAGCAGCTCTATGTAATAGGGCCTTGATGTGTGAAAAGCGTTGTGTACTGAGTGCTTTTTGAGTCCCACATGAACGACAAATCAAAGGCTACACAAATTCTTTTTGTTTCAGTGTCAGTTTTGTAAAAAATTACACTGATCTGGAAGAAAGTATAGGAAAGCAGCTTAATGGAGCTAGAATTCACCTTCGCAGATTAAAACAGAAACTTCTTTAATACCACTGTTAGATTTTTTGATTTACATTCTATTGGAAGAAAGTCAGTAACTATAGGAAAATAGCAGTTGCTCTATAGAGCTAAAATTCACCTTGCAAATTAGAAGCGTAAACTTCCATAATTAAGTTTGTCACCAACTAATTGTAGTTGTGTCAGAGTCAAGTAGTGAACTATTCATTCCAAGTCATTACCAAGTATCGAGTCAGTTCTTACAAATCCACACCGAGTAGCAAGTAATTTCTTACAAGTCAATGTGCAAAACGCGAGTCATTTCTTATAAGTCAGAACCCAGTTCACAAGTCATTCCTTCCGAGTTCAAGTCAAGTCATAAGTGTAAATAAAAGTGACTTGAGTCGGATGTAAGTCACAACGTCACTAACTTGAGTCAACCTCTCTCAGCTGATTTAATTACTATTTTTCTGGTTCCTTGCTTTACTTTTGCGTACAAAGTCCATCTTTAAGGAAACTGTGTGGACAAAATTAAAAATGTTGTCCAAACGTGTATTTATGCGTTCCATACATACAGCAATTGTTATTTACGTTTGGGGCATCAAGGCTAAGACCAGAGCCCAATTTCATAAAGCTGCTAAGCAGAAAATACTGCTTAGCAATTTGATTCCAGTGTGTGCTTTGTAAAGGGTACCCTATGAGGAAATTGTACCCTATGAGGAAATTGTAAAATTTCTACTTGAGCATTTCAAGGGCAACAAGGCAATGATCAGGGGGCATGGAGGCAATTGCCTTCATTGCATCCGTGAAGTACCAGTCCTGCCACGTTGCAAATGAATAAACTTTTAACCAAGTCAGCATCAAATAGAAGGATGACAAAAGGGGAGGGGTAGGGGGGAAATATGACAGCAACTTCAGTTTCAAGTTACATGCTCATGGCGATGTATATACCTGCTTCACGTTTCACCTTCACTGTCTGTCTTGGGACTTTCGTTACAGACTAAACTGGTCTGCTATTTAGTTACAGGGTGTGATGATTGGACTATGACTGGACAGTTTTAACCGACTTTATGCCCCAAATACCGGAACGTTTAAGAAAAGAGGCTGGATTGTTCAGATCGGGGTTAATAGTCCGTCTGTTTAATGTCTAAAAAGCGAGCTATAATTTCATAATTTCTCTGCAAGAACATTGGGTGAGTCTGAAGTGCAATACTTTTCAGCGTAAAAAGAGAAATTTTTTTGAAATGTAAAATAAATGGCACTTAGGGTGAACAAAATTTGCAATAAAAGAACACTTGAGAGATCTGAACATGAAAGTATCTATAAAGATACACACTGGTTTGTGTAGTTGCACCAAGTGATTTATTAATATTTTCTTGGTTGACAGTTAAAGGCTTTAACAGTAGTTGAGCTTTGTTATTTTTCTCTGATTTCAACCTAATGTAACCAAAGTGAGGCTGGATGGACAAAACAGTCTGGTGCTTTCATTGGAGTGAATTGTTAGGCCTATTATTGTTAATAGAAACAGGGAACCTTTAGAAGGCCACCATGATTAAAGTCTTATTGTCAAGGGAATGAACTACAGTGGCTGTCCTAAACCACATCAATTTATCAATGGGGGACCTTTGGTGGCAGCAGACTTACCAGGTAAAATCCGTTGTTCTCGGTAATCTGCGCATGCTCAGAACTACGTAAACAATTGGAATTTACCTGGTAAGTCTGCTGACACCTAGCGTTCCAAAGTCTCCCATTTGAGTCCAATGACTCTGATTGGCCACAAGTTGGACCCAAAGTACACCAAGGCATCTGATTGGTTGATCAATTCCTAATCCTTTTTAACAAAAAAAAAACTGCTGACAAAGCCTACATATACATACACAATTATTTACACATGCATCAATTCCTTATCAAATCCCAACAGAAAAATTGAATCTCATGTTGCACATGGTCCCTAAACAACTCTGATTGGGCACATTCAAACGTTAACTGACAGTTGGTTCTTGACATGATCCTGTTTTTCCACCAGGGATCAATTTCACAGAGCTGTCTGCCTAAGCAGACAATATTGCTAATTTCTGCTAAGCAAACATTAGCAGGACACCAGTCACACATTGTACACAAGAGATGGCATTTTGGCTGGTAATAAAATTTTGGTAAGCATAATTATTTGGTGCTTAGCTACTTTTTGTGCTTGAGCAGCTTTATGAAATTGGGCCCAGCTACGAACTTTGAGTGTTGTCTATACTGGAAGAAATTGCTAATTTTATGACAATGTTAGTGTGGCATTTTGTACAAATTAATCTGTAAGCAAAAAAAAAATGCTAAAAAGCACAGACAAATCTTGCTCATAAGAAACTGGCTACTAGCCAAAATAACATTAGTTTACATTGTTGTGACTGGTGCCCCACTAACTTATTGCTTGGCAATGAAATTTGCTAAGCAGTATTTTCTGCTTAAGAGCTTTATGAAATTAAGCCCAGCTTGCAAAGAAAGTGGCTTAAAGTTATCATTTCAGATCGTATTCGCCAACCCAAGACAAAACACTTTAAATGTCAGGTCATGAAGAAGTCTACATAAGGAAATCATTATCATCTTACAACCACACAATCAAGAAGACGAACTTTAGTTTGAACTTGAATCCTCTGGTGTAAGGAGGAGGGTCTCTCGTTCACCCATCCTTCATCATCAATTGTTCTACTCAGCCCCTTGTCTCAACTTAACAGCTTCTCACATCTTGAGCAAGGAGACAAGCCTGCCCACAGATACTACACACCAACTCTTTCTCATCAAGTTGTCCATACAAGATAAGATCCCAATCTCGACCCACGAGAGGACATTAACAAAACAAACAAGTGGGTGGTACATTGATACCACAACCACTGGGGGCTCGAGGAATGGGTACAACCATCCGATTTGCAAACCGGAAGGTGTCATTATATTTATTACAAATGACATGTGCTTCGATTCCAAGATGGGTGTCACCTAACACATGGTGCGTATTACTGTCACTGAGTCAGCTGTGGGATGGGAGCCATAGCTCCCTTGGTGCACAGCGTGCCCCAGCATTACACAGGAGTATCTAGGGCCAAATAAAAAACAAAACATGTTTACTGTCCTGCCTTTTAAGTTTTGGAAAACAGGAACGAGATTTTAATTTTTTTTTTTGTAATGGCCGCCCAACACATTTTAAAAGACTACTGACTGAGCTATTTTTTTGTTTTTCCGAAGTTGTCTAAATCCCTTATTTATCCTTTTATCTCCAATATAAAAAAAGGAGGCAGCCTCTAACAAGAAAGTGAGAGGAGATCGTTTAAATGTTTTTGTTTTTTTTAAAGGAGAAAAAAAAGGAGACGGCCTCTGAAAAGGAAGCGAGTGGGACGGGCTGAACATGTTTGTTTTTTATTTGGCCTCGGCTTGTAGTAGCATCACCACTTTGTAACTACTACACCTGTTATAGGAGAGTTCGGCTGCACTCAGAAGGTCTCTGGTTGATTTATGGATCTGGATCATGACTAAATGGGACATGCCAGGATGATGTTTGCATTTCTTGGGGTCCTGTTCTGCCTTTTGATTGGGGCGACATCAGAAGCGAAGCAACAGAGAGCGAGTTAGTGATGGGGGTAGAGACCCAAGGGGGGAAGGGGCAGAATTTCGGTGGAACAATGAGTCTAGAGAATGAGAACATATGGTTTGCCGGCTGTTCTAAAACATTTGAAAGACCCAAACATGAAATTCGAAAGAGATGAAACAATGTTCTCCTGGGAATCGATATTGGACAACTTAAAGGAACGTTACAGAATTGGTAAGAAACAAAAATCGTGAAGATCACAGATTTACATAAAACTTACACGGTCTAATGATGATAGTAAAAAACATCCCTTGAAATAGGCCTATTCCTGTCTGAAATATCATATTTGATGAGAAATAAATAATCTACCTTCGCGTTTGGAGTTTATCGCTCAGTGAGCGTTTTATTCATTTTTATTCTGGCATCGATGCAATGCAAAATTTGTAATCGGTTTTTCACTATTCTCTCGTGACCCAGATGGCCGATCGATCTCAAACTTCCACAGGTCTGTCAGTTTATGTATATGGTGGATTACCTAAAGTGCTTACACTGTCAGCAACTATTTTGTTAGCAAAAACCAATTCTGTAATGTTCCTTTAAGATGGCCTTTTTTTTAGCTGCTGTTCAAAATGTCTTTAATCTAAAGACAAACATTTACTTTCTGTATTCATGAACCTCGCTGCTTCAAAGAAGGAACTAATTGTTTTTAGGCAGTTGCTTCCAACTCTGTTTAGATGACTTTCATCATCTGATTGGCAAAGGTTGTAGGGCAAGTACTATATACCTGTGATTTTGTACAGTGCTTACACACATCGGTGTACCACCAATGCAAATTTAAAGGCACTGGGAAACTATTGGTAATTACTCTAAATATTTGTTAGCATAAAAAACTTACTTGGTATTGAGCAATGGAGAGCTGGTAGTAGCATAAAACATTGTGAGAAACGACTCCATCTAAAGTATTTAGGAATTTTTTTAAAACTTATGGAATTTTGAAGAATGAAAAGGAATATAATAAAGCCGAGTTGGGTTGAAATCAAACACAGTTGAGCTTAAAAAGCGCAATCTCCATTATCTTTACTTTGAATAAGCAGGCCTCAAATGAATCCACGGCACCAGCAATTGCTGTGGTAGGTCTAACCTGTGTTTTTGCTGTGGTGCCCTTTGCCAATTGACGTTTTCCTCAGACAAGTGCCCCTTACGAGAGAGAAACTGCCATGCCTTTATCAAGAGCAAAGTTCAAGGTCTACTTATTAAATACCAATGGTAGCATCTTGGACAGAGCAAAGAGACAGAGCACAAGATGGAACAAATGACTGTCCAGTGCGGTCGATCAAGCAAATCACTCATTTCCTAAACATACTGTTTCAATGAACGTCTTATGGAACACCTTGAGTATCCC
Source organism: Asterias rubens (assembly GCF_902459465.1). Lineage (NCBI taxonomy): Eukaryota > Metazoa > Echinodermata > Asteroidea > Forcipulatida > Asteriidae > Asterias > Asterias rubens. The sequence goes on from NC_047065.1 coordinate 2,146,468, forward strand.
ACAAAGGGTACGCCTAACGACGGTAACGAGACCATGTAGAACAATACACATTTGTAATATGTAATACAGGTGTACAAAGGAAACCATAAAGGGTACAGGGGGAAGAGGTCCCACGAGACGGGAAGCTTATCAAATCTGACATTTATTACTTATGTATTAAGATTCATTTGTCACTGTCAAGGAGTGTTAGCTTTGTCATGCATAACACGGTTATTGGATGCGGTTTATTTTTGGGAGGTATTGTTAAGAGCAGCCGCTGAAGAGGAAAATGGGCAAGAAACGCAAAACCGCTTGGGTTTTTGTTTCTTATTAGAAGGGGAAGTCGACTGTTGGTTCGATAATTTTGCTATTAATATTTATTATTTTTAGGTCACAAAAAAATGACAGACTAATAGATAAAGAGAGCCTAAAACAAAGACATTTGCAACCCTGAAGGTTGTCCCAAATATTCATTTTGGTTTCTCTGTTCTGTTCCATCACTTATTTTGCAACAGCTTTACATTTTAAAGTAAAATTAAAATTTCTCACATTTAGTGAGCAAATTGTTTTATAAATTTTCTTAATGTTAAAAATGTTTGTTTGTTTGTTTGATAGGATGATCTTCCCATCAAAGGAACTCGGCAAACTCACACAAGAGGAAATAAACACCAACCTTGCAACAGTCAATCTCTCTCAGACAAATTTTTAATTTTGTGATGAATGAGTCAAAATGATACTGGCATGACAACTAACTATGGAATAACACAAAGATGTCAAAAACAATCTCATGCACTAGCTGGTAAAAGTAATAGACAATCTGCAGACTGTGTAGAACCTATATAAAAGGTACCACTTTTTAAAGGCAGTGGACGCTATTGGTAATAACTCAAAATATTTATTAGCATAAAACCTGACTTGGAAACGTGTAATGGGGAGAGGTTGATAGTATAAAACATTGTGAGAAACGGCTCCCTCTGAAGTAACGTAGTTTTCGAGAAAGAAGTAATTTTCCACGGTTTTGATTTCGAGACCTCAAAATCAAGCATCTGAAAGCACACAACTTCGTGCGACGAGAGTGTTTTTTCGTTCATTATCATCTCGCAACTTTGATGACCAACTGAGCTCAAATTTTCACAGGTTTGTTATTTTATGCATATGTTCAGATACATCAAGTGAAAATACTGGTCTTTGACAATTACCAATGGTGTTCAGTGTCTTTAAATGATATACTTTTATTAATTTCTGACTTTACGAAAGTTAAAATGTGAAACTTTGTTAATTTAAGAAAAAAGAAAGACTTTTTCTCTTGTGCCCAAGTGACACCAAAGTCAAACTATTCTTATGTTAAATCTTCTGAATTTTGACCTCACCGACTTTCAACGAAACTGCTATGTCATTGGGGTTAAAAAGCATAGAAAGTGCAGCAGATACCCAAGGCAGGTGGTTTAATTCCCTGAACTTAAAATCTGAAAGTAAAAAAACACCAACAACTGTTGGTCTGGGGGATCAAGTCGGAAAATCTGCTCCACGACAAAACTTGCCAAAAGAACCATGACTCAAGTAACATGCTTGTCCAACTTTGCACGTAGTGTACATCGATCGTTGCTCAGGAAAAAATCCCGAAGTCCGAGGAGGGTTATTATCCAGGGCCTGGAGAGAGAGAGAGTTTGTAGTTCCTTGGGAAGAGCAGCAGGCGATCGGATTACAACCATGGTAACTGAGTCCTAATCACCCAAAACTGGTTTGCCATATGACATGTGTTTCCTTGGACTGGACACTTTTCTTTGTGTTAAGGACTTTGGGGTTTCTTAAAGTTCACTTTAATAGTTAATGGTTTTAACGTTCAATCTGGATTGCAGTGTGCAGAAAATAATAAAAATGGCTGTGTTGTTGTTTGTTAAGATGATCTTCCCGTCAAGGGTACATGGCAAACTCCCCCAAGGGGCTCGATATGAGCACCAAGCTGGCAAAACAGCCAATCTCTCGCGTGAGTCTGGTAGATAACTCAAGGAAAATTGTGGTAGCACTTTAAAAACTAACTATTACATAAAAAACCCTGCAAGCTTTCAAAGCAATAACTACTTGCATCTGATGAAGTAGTTGTTGCTATGAAAGCTTGTGTTTTTTTTTGCTACCACTAGCTTCAGTGCAAAGAGAGGAATTTGCCTCTCAGATCTCTTAATAACAACACAATAATTCCTGCAGCATCTGACTAAGGATCCATTAGAATCTTAGAATTATCATGGATTGTTGGAACAAATTCTGCATCATCTTATTTTTACCATTATTTGTACTGACTAAACATTTTAGCCCATGAGAATGACGTTGAAACGTCGGGCCATTAAAACTATTTTTTTTTTGCATTTATACCACAGGTCCTTTTGGTTGTTAAGAAGTTTGCAAAAAGCTAATTCTATTCTCTAACTTAAAAACTATTTTCAGAAACTATGTGGAAATCATCTGGCAATTGACAGGGGAAAAAAATTAAAAATTCAAGCTGTAAAGTTTCAGCGACTGAAACATTGATCTGAGGCACGATATCAGTTACCAACAAAAACATTCAATAAAATCACAAAAAATATTAAGACGGCAGAAAATCCGCATCTCAATCAGCGAGCGCACAGTAAGCTTAAAATCCTCAAGAAATGATTCAAGAACAGGGGGTCCTCAGACCCTGAAACAAAATACTTGGGTTAAAGTTTCCAATTTAGTATATCCTGAGGTGCTGAGGTACGCGTCTACGGTTCTGTTTCTTAGAGGGATAAGGTGGGCCCAAACAGACTCCTCGGCAGAAATTGAGCATACTGGCGATGAACAATGACTTAATCCATACTGTGCTCTACAGGAATTCAAACAGAAGGCTTCTGACAACTCGGATGAGATCACTCCCCTGAAAAACCTCCCCCCTTGCACCCAAACCCTTGTGCCTCTCAATAAAGTTCAGTTTGGCAAGTGTAATTAAGCCGATCATTTGTTGAAGTACGTGCTTGACGCTCAAAGCATTATGCATACAGGCATACCGGCGTTATGTGAAATACAGACGAGTCTGAGTTGTACCTGAGGAGTGTTGAATACCACAGCATCCTTTTGATTTTTTGAAACATGGTTATAGTCTATGACACAAGTGGATCAGAGCATATATTACTGATCGCAATGTTGAGTTGTTAAGCAAAGCAGCGGTTCTTCTCAGAACCATAACCCCACTCAAAAAGAGATTTGCACATGGTGAACTGCAAACCTCACCTGGTCTTTTTTTTTTTTTTTTTTTTTTTTGGGGGGGGGGGTTGGGGAGAGACTTTACACATTAATAAGAGCAAATACTTTCCTCCCCAAACATGTCAACATACTACTTAATTATGCTCATATCCTTTGAAAACATCAAATAATCAACCACAAGGGAAATTGACTGGGTAAATTGATTTAGAATTGATTTTTTTTTTTTACAAGTAAATATACACTAAATAAGAAACCTACAAAGCAAGCAGAAACAAAAGACAGTTCTCTAAGAACAAACTCTATCTGTAGATTCACACATGGTGTTACCACAAACCAAATATATACAGAAACAAATAAACAACACTTCCAAAAGAATAAAGAGAAAAAAAATCAGCCACAACATGTTCCTCTGCTTGTCTTATGATGCACATCTTCTAACCCTGTTTCAATCAGACTTGCCTTGAAAGTGATGATGAAACACCTACGAAATAAAACTCTCAGCATTCTCCTCTTAACTTCTCAAATGCCACGCTAGTGGCCCGTCTAATTGAGCAAGTGAGACCCAGCCATGGAAATTGGCTATCGTTTAAGCAAAGCAGGGACGAGAAATGACATAATCCTTCTGACCAAGAGTGGGACAGGGCAGAGGGCTGGGGACAGGTGTGTTCACGGCAGGGGGGTCAAAAACAGGTGCGAGTGTCACTCACTTTTTTTTAATGTTTAATGTTGTGACTCAACATAGTGAGACGCAAACAGGTTTTGCTGTTAATTAAAATAAATTGAAGAATTCAAATTTCACTAAAGAGGTGTTTTATATTACTTACAAGGGTGTCAGAAAGGGTTTTGGATCGGATAGAAGAAGATGATCGGAGCATACTGATCAAAATGTTGACAACCACCGGTTCTTTTCAGAAGTGCAGTTTGAATGGATTTCATTCAATTGCTTGTGCATGTTTTAGAGCTCCTGTTTAAAGGAATTCGTTTTCCTGACTGGACTGCAAAGTAATTTTTGGGGCAAAAAGAACCATTTATTTTCAAATAAAAACACTATTGTTATTTTTATAAATATTTATACAAGGTCCTTTTTCATTTAAGGTCCTTTTGATCATTATTCGTTGAAATTGCAACAAACAACCTTATAGCTTTGGACTCAATGAACTGACATTTGAATGCCTTGTTTAACAAATTTGGTTGAATTCAATGATGAATTTTCTTCAATACTTGATCAATACACGTTAACCTCCTCAATAAGTGACAGGCATCATAAACAGCCCATAACGAATTCCACAAAGCGCCCCCAAGTTTAACTTGTCATCAAACCTATACACTTCAAACGAGCCAAAGTTCCTCCTCTTACTCACAACGATGTCACTCTCTAACCTGCTTCTATTTTCTAACCCCACTCTAGTTTTATCTCCCCGTAGCCGGCATTTCGTTCTAATTAGTGAACGCTTGGATTTGTTTCCAAGCGTGAAGCCTATCACTTCATTTCATCATAGAGGATTTCATGCCCCCCTTGGTGGTGGATTCTCACTGGTGGATCGTCTTTGGTTACCTGTGGACAGATTGAATAATGACCGAGCAGGAACCGAATACTCAGACCCTGTTTTTAGACGAGAGAAAAATCCGAGGCTAAATGACTGCTTGCCTCGAAGACAGAGACTGGTTCAGTTTGTATTTTTTCATCTCAAATTTCCACCAACCCGAGTTTTTCGATTGGTAATCACTAATGGCTGAAAGAAAAAGATTACTTGTAATTGTGCACTGGACCACCCGCCCGAGGCCAGTGGTTTCAGTGTCGGGCCTGTAAACTCAAGACAGAACAAGTCCAGAGGTCTTGGTTTTTTCCTTCTACTCATCCTCTTTGTGTCAAAAGAGTGATGTTTAAATGTTGAGTTTGGGTCGAAATGTTTTCTTGGAACACTTCAGAGTATCACCAGTAAAACAGAAGGAAGAGATACATCTTCTCTTTTCAAATAAAACAGTTTAGATGATAAAACTGTGTTCTTATTTTGGTTCTAGTCTCTTCTCATTTTGATTCTGGTCATTTTGGGAAGTGGATTGCTTGGGTGGCATTCTTACGCTACTTATTTCCAACGCAACGTCATACATCAAGTCCATCTCAACGTTCAGTCGTTAGTCAACTAGGCCAGAAATTAGACATTTCCTTGGGGATTTCCCAAGTATTAAGCATGAAATCTAACTGGCTGGAACTTGGCAATTGGCCAAGGGTTATAACCCTCCCCCATCCTCAGAACAAAGATACAACTCATTCCATATTCATTTATCGAGGATGAGTTGTTAAAGAAAGTTGCTTAAGCTGTATAAAATATGTTTAGGCCTATGTTAGCCAATGTAAGGCACAAAGTTAAGTTGCTTTAGCTGTTTGAAAATCACCGAAAAAAAAGTTTAGGCCTATGTTAGCCAATATAAAACACAAAGTTAAGTTAGCCGTTTGAAAATCATCATAAAATATGTTTAGGCCTATGTTAGCCAATGTAACGCACAAAGTTAAGTTGCTTTAGCTGTTTGAAAATCACCATAAAATATGTTTAAGGCCTATGTTAGCCAATGTAAAAATAAGTTAGCCGGTTGAAAATCATCATAAAATATTTTTATAATATTTAATAGCCAATGTAAGGCACAAAGTTAAGTTGCTATAGCTGTTTAAAAAACTACCATAAAATATATCTTAAAAAAATTGTAAAAACACAGTTTTTAACCAAATCAGGCTCAAGTCCTGGAGGATATGGACTTTTAAGTATTTAAAAATACCACTTTAAACTAAGAGGAAGGGCTAATCTAATCTATCGAACAATGCTGTCAATTTAACTTGGTTCATTAAGAGTATTCTGGAAGAGCAATTCTCTTCAGTCCTTCAAGATATTATACAGGACTCAGAAAGTTAAGGGCAAAACATAACTTTGGTTTTTGGAAACGCTTGATTGTTTGAATCCTATAAATGTAGAGAGCCTAACAGCTGTCCAATTAGAAGTATTGAATTTATTTAGGGGATGGGCAGTACAAAGGCTTGCTTGATAGAACCCTTATCTGAGATAAGTCGGAATAGATTCACAACTTTTCCTAGTCTTTTATCAGTTTCCATGGGTGACTGTGTATCATCACTCCTTCGATCTGAGAACACACACATTGTCTTCTTTAAATCGTTGATCCGTCGGTTATCAGATCAGGATGTAAGGTGATTGTCAAATTATATCGGCAGGAATGGATTAAGCAAAAGGGGAGGGGTAGCAGGAAGAAAGAGTAAAAAGACCAAGATGTGTCCAAGCCTGTATGCTTCGTTTTTGACTAGGGCAAGGGGCACCAAGGCATTTTCTCCTTGGTAAAGGGCACCCTATATGAGGAACTTGTTAATGTCTATACTGTAGCATTTCAAGGGCACCAAGGCAATGACCAGGGGGCATGGAGGCAATCACCTTTGTTACCTCTGTGAAGTATCAAAGCCTTCCCAGCCCCTACAAATTATAAATTAAGTTTTTAAGAACAACACGAATTGGCAAAAATATCATTTCAAAGTAGACTGAAAGCTTCAATAATTGTAAAACACTAGTTTTGAAGATGTTTTCTTATAACAGATTTGTTTTTAAACAATTATTTAAAGGGAGGGTGTACCTTTGGTAACTACTCCAAAAATTCATGACCAAATTCAATTTTGTTCCCACAATTTAACAATCAACACCAGTGATTTGTCAGAGTCACTCGGCTTCAGAACTAAAATGAAGAGACGATTATTGCCGATGTCGATGGCGACGTGGCAAGTGTCTGCCCTGTCAAGAAGGTAGCTGTCTCCACCCAGGCCTGAGGCAAAATCATCTCAGCAACCGTGGGACAGGTGGTGCCGATTTGCAGGGCAAGACAACCGATGAAAGTTGCTTTTATTGAGCACGTTTTCAAGTTTTTATTAAATTAACTTTGATCAGTGAGTATCGATTACCAAATAAAAAGTCAAATGGACTGTGAACGCCTTAGGTATGACAACTTATTCTGAGTACAGCCGAGTACAGAAAATCTAAATCTCAAGTCAGCTACTTCAACTTCGTTCTCCAAAAAAAAAGAAAAAAAAATGGTGCCGATTTGCAGGGCAAGACAACCGATGAAAGTTGTTTTTATCGAGCACGTTTTCAAGTGATTATCAAACTAACTTTGATCAGTGGGTATCGATTACCAAATAGAAAACTATATCTTCAACGGGACTGGGCCCAATTTCATAGAGCTACTTAAGCAGAAAATTTCGCTTAGTAACTCTCTGCTAAGTTGAAATGAGCAGGATACCAGTCGCAAATGATACAAGTGACATGGTAGTTTGCCTGGTAACCATATTCTGATCAGCGTAATTTTGTTGAGCAGCTATATGAAAGTTGGCCCTGGTTTGAACGCCTTTAGGAATGACAATTTATCCTGAATACAGCAAATCAACGTACTTCAACTTCATTCTCAACAAGATTGTTTTTTCTTTCATTATTCTCTTGCAACCCCGGTGACCAATTGAGTAAAAATTTTCACAGATTTGTAATTTGATGCATATATGATTGGATACACCAAGTGAGAATACTGGTCTTTGACCAAAGGTGTCCAGTGACTTTAAAGGTCTGCGTTCATCTATTTGGTTGGTGTTTTTCCTCTCTTGTGATTGGTTTTGTTCATCCATTCTTCTTCTTTTAACTTTCTGATCTTATTGGCTGATGTGGGGTTCAAAAATCACCTTTACCTTAATTACACGAGTCAAGGCCCTATGTGTTAGAACCTGTATAATGTTCATTCTGCACGACTAATTTCTCATTTGTCCTTAAATAAATATTATTGAAGAGACAGATTTGTTTTCAGATAAAAAAAAAACAGCTTTTGGAGATAGTTTCAATTGAATCAAGTTACACAACATGCAATACATCTATGGTATGTCGTAAAAGTTCACCTCCGTTTTGTTGACACTTCAAAGGTTATCTTCCCTAAGTACAGAGATTGTGTTTATTATCTGATAAAAATCCAATATTATACAAGTCAATTGGACCAAAGTTAAATAGTTAAGTGTAGAATTGTAAAGACCACTTCTTGGTAGAGGCTGTAAAATAAAGCCATTGGAATTTATTACAGTCTCTGGTACAAGGTTTTATTAGTCAGGATTTTGTAAAAGGGTGTACTGTCCAAATTTGCTAAAAACTTAAGAACTGAGTAGGTCAAATTGTTCATAATACATACAGGCAAATGACAGATAAAACATGGTGTTTAAATTTAGAAACAGGGTGTCTTTTGAAACCCTGTTTTAAATTTGGACACCCGGTTTTAAACTTTGACATCAGACAATCCTGTAGAAAGAGTTATATCTGTCAGTGCCACAAAAAAAACTAAACATAACATGTTTGTATGCCAACCTTCACACAACTTTTAACTGTGACGAAATTTGAAGAAATACAAAGTTAGTCTTTGGGCATTGATTTTTAAGCATTAAATAAAGGAATAAATTCCACTGAATCAAAGTTCATCACTTACCAGGAATATCTTGTAGGCATCTGGTGTTCTGATGAACCACAGTACAGGTCACAAACAGAGTTGAAGAAATGAGGAACATCCCCACAGTCAAGATGCAAGAACGCACCATCTTGGAGATCTGGTCAAATTACTCAGATATAAAGCAGGTGTTCCTAGTTCTAGTCAGCATAACCTACTGATGCTTACAGCCAGTCAAAAAGTCGTCCTACAATTTGAGAAAAAAGTTACCTTTGAATATTGGTATTGGAATAGTTAAAGTTATAGCCTAAGAGGAAAGATGTTTTTAAAGTAGAATACAATGATCCACACAAATTTGCCTCGAATTGCATGGTTTTCCTTTTACTTTGCGAACTAACAAAGTCGGCCATATGGGAGTCAAAAATTTGACTCCCATAAATGGCCGACCGTGTTAGTTGACGAGGTAAAAGGAAAACCGTGCAATTTTGAGGCATGTTTGTGTGGATCATTGTATTCTACTTTTACAACATCTTTCTAACCATCATTTTTCTTTTGATGTCTAACACAAGTAGGAATATTATGATTTCTTTTATGACTGATTTGTGTTATGACTAAAGAGACTCAGATTGTTTACAAATATCCCTTTTATAAATAAACATGACAGGCAGAATGATGAAGAATGAGTGTCCGTTTATACTAAGTAATGTTAATCAATATTGCCTGATTCTGAGTAGGTAATCCAATGACCACTCCCAAGCCATCCCACACCCAATCCTCTAAAGAATAATGACTTAATTGGGTGACTGATTTTAAAATTCAATGTGTGTTATATTTGTCATGAAGTCACATTTAATATCTGTTTTATAACAGGATGGCTTGTCCTTTTGTGTTAAATGCAGTGGACACTATTGGAAATTACTCAAAATAATTGTTAGCATAAAACCTTAATTGGTAACTAGCAATGGAGAGCTGTTGATAGTATAAAACAATGTGAGAAACGGCTCCCTCTCAACTAACATTGTTTTCGAGAAAGAAGTAATTTTCCACTAAAATATTTAAATTTGATTTTGAGACACCAGAATTAGATTTTGAGGTCTTGAATGCCTACATAAAATAACAAACCTGAGAAAATTTGAACTCAATTGGTCATCGAAGTTGTGAGATAATAATGGAAGGAAAAAACACCCTTGTCACACGAAGTTATGAGCTTTCAGATGCTTGATTTCGAGACCTCAAGTTCTAAATCTGAGGTCTCAAAGTCAATTTCGTGGAAAATTACTTCTTTAAAAAAAACCATGTTACTTCAGAGGGAGCAGTTTCTCACAATGTTTTATACTATCAACAGCTCTCCGTTACTCGATACCAAGTAATATTTTATGCTAATATAATAGTAATTTTCAGTAATTACCAATAGTGTCCAGTGCCTTTAATATCACACTAAGAGCACCCAAGGTAAAGAAATAATTTCCTTGCAAGAACTACCAACAAGAAAAGGTCAAAAATGTCTGGGTATTAACTATTTTTGCATTAACTGGCGGACTGTTTGCCAGGAAGGGAAATAATTGGCCGAAAGAATCAAAAGCTAAACGGATTAGATTTGATTTCCCCCTAATCACCTCCAGAAAATTCCACTTCCATTGTTTATAATTCTTCAAAAGAAAGCAGACTAAATAATGTATCTTTGAATTTAATGATGGGTTTAATATTCTATAGTTTAAAACCAAGATGCTTTAAGAAGGAAAACCCAGTGGTCAAATTCACCAGCACTGATTAGTGACTTCTGGAGAAAAGGATTGTGAATAATTAAGTTGTGACCTTAGGAAGTCTTTAAGGACTTTCTCATAACATTTTGACAATGACAAAGGCACTTACAACTTTATGACAAGTAATACTACTAATTTGTAATGCAAAACATAGTAAATGGCCTGACATTTGGAACCTAGCAGAGTCCTTTTCTCAATTAAAAAAAAACAAAGTTTGATGTTTTAATTTTATTTTCAACAAATAAATCCAATGTATAAATATTTACTACTTGCATTAAATTTATATAAAAGTGACTTACCAACTTGTATCTTGTATCCATAGTTACAAATGTAGACAAAGTGGGTACACTATTCTCCACACAGCACAAACACTTTTGTTAAAGTCCACTCCGCTGTGAGGCAATCACTGGGTCAGGTAGTCCCCTAGAGAGCTAGGCAAGGTCCAGGGGCGATGTCGGGTGTGACGTACCTCCCAAATAAAGTGCAGTGAACTATTCGATACGGAATATTGAATGTCAGTAGAGTACGAAGGGCTGATCAACATGCTGGGAACTCATGACCACTTGGTTTGTGTGAGTGACCCAAGTTCTGCCGAGGTCTCAAGAAAAAAAAAGGCCTGCAAAACTAAGTAACCATCCCCCACTTGGTCCACCTTACGCATTGAAGGGATTTTGTGACGCACTGTGTGGATATAATGCTATACAATAAAGCCCAAGCCTGTCAGTCAATTTAATAAGTCACTTGTTGCCTGGACACTCTGTACCACGGATACTCACGATTGTCAACGTGGGAATACCGTGGTGGATGGAGGTATAAAGCGTGCAACAATAATACACAAGTGATTCATTCCTACAGTCTGTACAGTGTAAATCATCACAGCAAATACAAACCAAATGTTTGTGTCATAACCAAACCACGTGAACCTGTGGCTTTTATAAGAAGGTGGTTTACTTGTTATAACAGATAGTCATCATGTACCTTGAAGGCACTGGACACTATTGGTAATTACTCAAAAGAATTGTTCAAGCATAAACCTTACTCGGTAACGAGTAATAGGGAGAGGTTGATAGTATAAAACATTGTGAGAAACAGGCTCCTCTGAAGTAATGTAGTTTCCAAGACAGAAGTAATTTTTCACTGAAGTATTTGATTTCGTGACCTTCCGAATTAGATTGTGAGGTCTCGAAATCAAGCATCTGAAAGCACACAACTTCGTGTGACAAGGGTGTTTTTTCTTTCACTTTCACTTCGACGACCAATTGAGGTTTAAATTTTCTCAGGTTTGTTATTTTGTGCATATGTTGAGATAAACACCAAGTGAGAAGACTGGTCTTTGACAATTGCCAAAGATGTCCAGTGTCTCTAAAGACACTGGACACTATTGGTAATTGTCAAAGACTAGCCTTCACAGTTGGTGTATCTCAACATATGCATAAAATAACAAACCTGTGAAAATTTGAGCTCAATCGGTCATCGAAGTTACGAGATAATAATGAAAGAAAAAACACCCTTGTCACACGAAGTTGTGTGCTTTTAGATGGTTGATTTCGAGACCTCAAATTCTAAATCTGAGGTCTCGAAATCAAATTCGTTGAAATTACTTCTTTCTCGAAAACTATGGCACTTCAGAGGGAGCCGTTTATCACAATGTTTTATACCATCAACCTCTCCCCATTACTTGTCACCAAGAAAGGTTTTATGCTAATAATTATTTTGAGTTATTACCAATAGTGTCCACTGCCTTTAAGAAGGTGGTCTACTTTACTTGTTATAGCAGTTAGTCATCGTGTAACTTAGCAGGGGACTAAGACACGTGTAGTGCTAACTGTATTCATGGTTTCCTCATTATGCAAGGGCTCGAATTACGGTATAGGAGGGGGGGGGGGTGGGAGCCAATCCACAGGACCACAGGGCTATGTTGCTGAAAATTTGTCAAAGGCCACAGTCAGAATGGTCAGAATGAGGACAAATCTTCCTGGCTCAGTTTTGAACAAAGCACTTTTAGTTAGAGTAATAGAGAAGATTTATACTTCATTTATCAAATACTAAAAAGAAATGAAAGGATTTTATCAGACTCAAAATCAACATATAATATGTTGTTTTTGTTCAAGATGTTAAACAGCTTTGGGAATGAAAGAAAATGAACTTGGCCTAAATTTAAGTGAACAAGCTAAGTCAGTAAATTTAATAAGCTTGAATCTACACTAAACATTTTATTGTTTATTTTATCAAAAAGTTATGGTCACTATATGGTACAAAAGAAAGAAAAAATCGTCTTAAAACTACTTTGAATGAAACCAATAATATATTTTGAAAGACCAAACATTCCTGGCACTGTCAGTCTGCACGTCCCACGTGCATTACCAGTACGGCAGTAACACACAGACTGTGGCCAGCCACTGAAATGTGACAAGACTCTGAATCTGATTTTCGGGTGATTATTAAAAGTTTCTAAACCACTTTGGTTTGAAGATTTTTGTGTACAAACTTCACCTGGGTGGAACAAAAAATATTGTCACATCCCCCAAAACTGTATGTATAAGTATAAAAAGTAATGTGGAAAAGCAAAATATACGAACTTACGAAATTATTGTCGTAGCTGTTGATTGACTACTACCACATTCCATTGTTATCTTTTTTTGTCCAGCTGTTTGTTTGAAGTTTATCCGGTCAGAAGAGGGCGCAATCACTCTGGTTAACAAAAGACCCCGCCTTTTCGAAACCAATGTTTCAGTGAAGATGTTTTAACATGCGCTTTCAGAACGGGCGCCAAACAGGCCGACGGAGGCTGACTTAGAAAAAACCCGAAGAGAACGCCACGGTCTCGAATAGGGACAAGTGACTCTTATAAATACCGTCGCCGAAATGGGCCACACAAATAATACACTGTTAGATTGGTTTTGTTTCTAGAGGAATTGTTTGTTTATTCAAAACAACCTCGGTGTTGAATGGGGGGGGGGGGGGGTTTAATGCTTCATGTTGGCTCCTTCAGGACAGGTTTTCAAACAGGCAAGCATTGATGAGACAAAAAGTGTAAGCCGAAACTTAGTGGTCATCGAGTTGTTAAAATACAAATCTTCCATTTTCACAAGTACAAAGCAAAACATGTCCTATTCAATAGAGCATTCTTTATTGACTAAAATGTCACCACAAACTTAAATCCTTTGTGGAGAAAAATTAAGTAAAAACAATTTTCTTTTTACATTTCTGTGCTTTTTATATTGGATGAAATTAAGTACCTCTAGGTAGGATTTTATGATCAATCATTCTATCACGATCAATCTAAATCTGTTTCTCAAAGGTTTACTCTAGCAGATGTGTGGATAAGGTCCCAAAACAACGAACAAAACTTCAGGTTTTCAGAAACAGTTTTCTTGATTATGCTTCTTTTCAGAGGGAAATTTTTCACAGAAAAAATTCTTCTAGTATAAACCTAGTTTTTGAGAAATAAGTAATTTACCACAAATTTACCACAAATTTGATTTCAAGACCTCAGATTTAGAATTTGAGGTCTCAAAACCAAGCATCTGGAAGCACACAACTTCGTGTGACAAGGGTGTTTTTTCTTTCATATAGTTATCTCCCAACTTCGACGACCAATTGAGCTCAAATTTTCACAGGTTTTTATTTTATGCATATGTTGAGATACACCAAGTGAGTAGACTGGTCTGGACAGTTACCAATAGTGTCCAGTGTCTTTAAAATCATCACAGTCAAATTCCCTTGTGGTTCATTATTTGATATCTGAAATAACAAATTCCAGGTTGTATCGTAAACTTGGTTGTGATCCGTGGCTACACAGCAGTTAACAGTTGAATGGCTTCTGACTGGCACTCCCGAACAAAGATATTGACAAATTAGGGACATCATCAAAAAAGGACCAGCTTAGTTATAGTCAAATCCAGCTATAGTCAAGTATTCTTTGTTCAACCCCAACTCATTTACGATTTATCTGGTCAGTTTCAGGTCATATTTCGCCAATTCCCTTTAAGTGCAGGATTCCACAGAATGTACCTTTATAAAAACATATTGTTTTCTATTAAAGGGAAGATACACGTTTGGTAATTGTCAAAGACCAGTCTTCTCACTTGGTGTATCCCACCATAACCATAAAATAACAAGCCTGTGAAAATTTGGGCTCAATTGGTCATCAAAGTTGCGAGAAAATGATGAAAGAAAAAACACCCTTGTTGGACGAAATTGTGTGCTTTCAGATAAGAATAAAAGACTTCTAGCTAGAAGTCTTTTATTATTTGAGTGAAAAATGACCTCTTTCTCAAAAACAACGTTACTTCAGAGGGAGTCGTTTCCTACAATGTTTTATACTATCAACATCTCTCCAATGCTTGTTACCAAGTCAGTTTTTAAGCTAATATTTATTTTGAGTAATTACCAAACGTGTACCTTCCCTTGAAGGCCTTTCAAATAAATTACTGGATGACAATCCGAAGAGCCCTTAGCAGCAGGCATTGCCTGCCATTGGCTGTTATAAACCTTCACTCTCCGGTTGATTGGATGGCGTTGAAGCAGCAATGACCGAGTTATAATGTTCCCCAAGCCCATATGCATGCCGATGGTATCTGAAATAATATTATATCATATTAATATCATTACTGATGGATAAATATTGTTGATTTTTTATAAATTGAAAAAAGAATCCAAAATGTTGTCCCCTATGGAGAGCTGCCAACATTTGTATCAAGGAGATTTTGTGCAACAATCAGGGAGGTACAGTAGCCCTGGTGGTCTTACACTTTCGTATTGTACTACAGTGACGTCCTAGATATCAGGGTACATTTCTGGGGCGGAAAATTTTCAAAGCTTCATAACTCAAATCTTACCTGCAAGAATTTCACTAATTTCAACAGATTCACATTCCATGGCAGCATATATTTTTCTGCGGTGGGTTTTGAACGTCATAAATTCTTCACAAATCTGTCATTTTCATGAAATAATGCAGCTCCCAACGTTAAGGAATTCCCAATTTTGTTCGTACTCTCACAGTCGTGTGTACGCAAGACGCGCAAATCTTGCGTTGTGTTTGCGTGTTAACGCTGTGCATTCAAGATACGGTGACCAAGAATTCATGCGTCTTGCATCTTGCGTCTTGCACGCGAATGTATACGCGTACAGATGGCAGCAGACAGCACTGTGGGAGCTGCATTATTTCACGGAAATGACGGATTTGTGAGGAATATATGAGGACCAAAACCCACCGCAGAAAAATGTATGTTGCCATAGAATGTGAATCTGTTGAAATTAGTGGCTTGTTGCAGGTAAGATTTGAGTTAAGAAGCTTTGAAAATTTTCCGCCCCAGAAACGGGCCTTAGTAGATAGGACTCTGTATCTGTGTACAGAGGAAGAGTCCTATATAGGGCTAGGAGGTACAGTGTATTTAGAATTACATTAAACATAACAAAAAACAAGTTTCCATAATCAGGGAGATTTCATGTGTTTATTGGCCCAACAATATAACAACTGGCCTTGGGTCTATGGTCCAGTGTAAAATTCAAGCCCTGATATCTGAAAGCCACTCTCAATATACTTCTACAAGCAAACAGATTTAAAGTGTGGGGAAAGAGTAAAGGATAAAAACGCTAACTCACATCAGAACTAGAGGATCCTGTTGAAACTGCTCACCAATGTTAACGGCAGGACTGTCTGCTTGGATGACTTGAATAGGTATCTTAAAGATGCTAGTCATTGCACTCATCTACAAGACAAACAAATCAAATCAATATCACTCGAACAGCACCTCAGGTAAAGAAATAACGTTCTTGCAAGAACTTCCCACAAGAAACAGTTTAGGTTTCACATACTGTTGGCCAAATCCTGCTCTGTGAATTTATGAATTACTATATTTTACGAAAATGCACCTCAATTGTTTAAATTTCCTTAGTGTAAAGAAGACCAGTTGAGAATACTCGCCCAACTCAGAAGGCCGGATGGCGACTTCAAGGTGAGGGCATCACCCCAAATCAACTGCCACCAGGGACACGTTGACACCTACTCCTGGGGCTGAAACAGGGCTACCCCCTTCACAGTCCATCAGGATGTAGGCATGGATATCATCCACCAGGAGCCTGGCTGGTAGAGCAAAATTCACTACCTCCCCAACTTTTTACGAGGCAATTATGGAAGTGCCTTGCTCAAGAGCACAAGTGTCATGACCAGGATTGGAACCCACACTCTGCTGCTGACAACACCAGAGCTTGGGTCCGATGAACTACACCGCTTGGCCATGCCACACCACAACAGTTATATGCTGCATTTACCTACCTCAGGTTGTCCACCCCAGGCTGCTGTGGTTTCAATATCTCTGCAATAACTCTCATATTCATCTGTTAAGAAAAACAACCACAACACAGGTTAGTTTTACTGTATATAATAAATCTACATTTATATAGGATTAAAACAATCAAGCGGTTCCAAATGCCCTGTAATTCGAGAAATAATATGAGCTTTTACCTAATGTGTAAGGTTCATCTGAGTCGGCCTTTGATAAGAAATACAAGAAATCATCGATATGGGATCTCATGTAGTCTGCAACACGCTCCCTGATTTTCTGCATTGTCACCTGCAAGAAATTATAATTAAGAATAAATTTTTAAGAGTTGATAAGAATTCTACTTCCATTCAAATGAGTTTCTTGTCAGGAAAACAGAGGAGCAAATATACTTTAGAATACATTTTTTCTGAAAAAAAATTATTGACATATTAACTTGGAGACCACCAACAGAGGGCTAGATAGCTCAGTTGGTAGAGCACCGGCACATTAATACGAAAGTTGTTGGTTCAAATCCTGCTCCAGCTCTTTGTTCAACCCAAAATTAATTTCTTAAAATTTGTTTTCACAGAACTCAAATTTAACATCTATACAAATTCTACTCCCATTTCAAATATTGTGTTTGGAAATGGAGAAGCACAATGTAAGGCCACATAAAAAAAAATTGTTGATCGTCCTTTTTTTTTCTTCGGATGGGGGAGGGAGGGACGTTTTTTTTGTATAATTTATTGACAGTTTTGTTGACATGCCAAATATGAAATAAAGAAATCATCACAATCACTATAAAACAGAGGGTTTGTGTGTTTTTGATGTTTTCATAGTTTTGTCAAACACATTTAACTCCTAGATGACATTTTCTGTAAACTTTTTCAAACAACTAAGCACAGTGTAGCCCAAGTAAATGTTTGAAGAATTGTTCTTGCTTTGCCACCATGAATAAAAACCTTCTTTAAACATCTTTTCAAACCTGTACATTTTGAAAAACAACAATTTTTGATAAACAATTTTTTTTTATGTGGCCTAATAAAGATTGACAAGGAGACGAATAAAACAAACCTCTGTTCCACGCAGACCAAGCTGATGTTGCACTGCATTGTACAGACAATGTCCATCTGAAGAAATCTGAAGATAGATAAATATAAAATGGAAAAATAAAAATTTAAAAAGAAAATTCAAATTCGTTTTTGCCCACAGCAGGAATCGAACCCGAGTTCTAGAGGTGGAAGGCAAGGAAAGATAACACTTCACACTCACATTATGAACCCTGGTTTCAAAAGACTGGCCCGATCGGACATCATCAAGAGAAATAATTTTCTTGTACTTTTGAAGGTGCCCTCTCCTTCCGTCTCAACCCTGAATGTGATGGAAATATCATCCTTTACCTCCTTGACTTTTAATCCTCTGCTTGCCAAAACACTCTCAATCTTTTTCTCTTCTATTCTTCTTGAGCTGAACTCCAAATTTGCTGCGTCTTCAGCGCCACATTCTTCCCGTTGCTTCTCCTTGGCTGCCTTCTTATCCTAACGGTAAAATTAAGAGAACAGTCTAATAGGTTATTTAGAATTGGAATCCATCCAAACACTTACGACAAGTCATCCAAGGTTTAGAAATTTAAAATAATACTACTGACTTTTTAAAAGAATAGAGTTTTGAATAGACTGCTGCCATCTATAATAGAACAATAGGCCTATACAACAGAAATGCACATATTTATGCGTAAGAATGAGCAACTACCTTTTGCCCTCTGTGTAATGGCACCCTACATAATGAGACGCCATCGAATAATACGATATAAAGTGACTACTTACTCTTCTTTTCTGTGCTTTACTGACTCGTCCAGGCTGAGTATTCTCACTGTTCTCTAATGTTAAGTCATTTAGCTGCCCAGAGAGGCCATTATCCTAGAATCAAAATCAACAATCAAATGCTAAATACTCAAACCCAGGCATGTATGCTTTGTTTTTGAAAGGGCAAGGGCGCCAAGGCATTTATTCCTTGGTAAAGGGCACCCTATGGAGGAAATTGTAAATTTCTACTGGAGTATTTCAAGGGCACCAAGGCAATGACCAGGGGGCATGGAGGCAATCACCTCTGTTGCCTCCATGAAGTATCAGGCCTGCAAACCTCTTTTGAAGGATTTGTTATTTCATTAAATGTAGCAAATTTCTCCACAGTGGACCTTAACAAGTAGGGCTCTAATAAAAAATACACAAAATACAACATTTATATCACGCTTCATACAAAGTGTTTCTAAGCGCTTTACAAAAAAAAACCAATAGGAATAAACAGGTAAGTTTTCAATCTAGTTTTGAACGTGTTCACACCCTTCAAAGTGATGTACTCTGTGAGCTTCACTGTATTGAACGAAACTTGTTGTTTGTTTGTTTGTTTGTTTGTTTGTTTGTTTAGATGATCTTCCCGTCAAGGGAACTTGGCAAACTCCCACAAGGGGATATAAACACCAAGCTGGCAATAGCCAATCTCTCTCGTACAAACATTGGTTAAACGTCTATGATTATGGATTGCATAAATCAAGAAATTGAGACTCAGTAAGTAGAGGACAATACTTATTCTAGTCATTGTGAAATCAGTGGTTAGCTTGGTAGGATTCAAACCCACAAACTTGTGATTGCAAGTCCTGCAGTCTAACCACTAGACCACATTGACTAAACTTGACACATGCCTGTGTTGTATCCCCTTTGTCTACATCATCCTGGAGTGCATTTAGTTCTTTTTCTTGTCTCTCACTAAGGTCTGATTCTAGCTTGGCGATGTCTGCCGTTACTTCTTTCTTTTTCTTCTTATCTCCTTTCGGGATGGAACGTTTCAACGCTTGTATCTGAGCTGATCACGACAGAAGACAAAAATAATTTAGTTTAGTTTATAGTTCATGAGATACATTTTTGTCAGAATAAATTAATCATAGGTCAAAGGTTGATGGAGACTGTTGCTAAATCCTTATATTATTATCAAATGGTCAATCGCATATTTATTTAAGTCCAATAAGTTCAAATATCATTCTTAAACCTCACTTGGGCATGTTTGGCGTTGTTTCAATGTTCTGCTTTTGAACCGGTGGCAATTCAAGCAATGCCATTTTGAAAACTAAAATATGAATATGTTTCAGAATGAAAGTTTCTTAAACATGTAAGAAGTGCTGTATTACTATCAGACCACCACTTTTTTACTCAAGCAGGGTGAATAAATAAATCCAACTCCAATCCTGTAAAACAAATTAATTTTGGGGAAGTGTGTTGACCAGCCAGATTCAGCATCCTCACTACCAGTCTATTTGAATTCATTTTATACATAGAGTAAAGACAATATCACTGGCAATTTCTAAAAGAAATCAGTTTACATGTCCTGTACGAACGAAAAAGACTAGCTCAAAAGTAAAGGTAAAACTTTTGTAAACCAAAAAAACAATCAAAAATCGGTGTCGGCAATACACGTCTTTCCGCCTTCCAAATGTACCAACCATAACACTTGCAGATCAGTGCTCTTTTTCATCAATTTACCTCCTAAATATACTATTACACTCCCATAACTTCACATATTGCTTTTAGGTTGTAAACAATCATTATTCTAGAAGTGTTACCTTGTAATTCTTTCTTTTCCTTTCGATGTGTTAGCAGAAGTCTTTCTTCAGCGCTACTCCCGTCTTCTGCCATTGTTGATATACCAATACATAACGTGTAGTTGGTGTCACTCCTAAAGTTTTATGTAAAAATCATACCTTATCCAAATACAACACAAGTAAATCACACACAGATAGTTGAATGGAACTATTTAACAAAAATTAGAGTGGAAATAAACATCTTTTTAAAATAAAGAATTTAATTGTGCAAGGAAACTTCAACTACTTGTAAATAAATAATTCAGGTCAAAGGTCATTTAAATCCCATCACACACATGCACTACTGCAACATCAGAAAAGCACAGTCATAATTTAGAGGCGACTCCCTGCAAACAGCCGAATCAAAATGGTTTGTATTTGCCGTTTTTAATTGTCACAATATATTCTATTTTATTTAACATCAAGTTTCAGATATACACCGTGGTGTCTTGAAATGTAAATCATGTTAAAGGCAGTGGACACTATTGTAGTATTGGTAAATGTCAAAGACTAGCCTTCACAGTTGGTGTATCTCAACCATATGCATAAAATAACAAACCTGTGAAAATTTGAGCTCAATCGGTCATCGAACTTGCGAGATAATAATGAAAGAAAATAACACCCATGTCACACGTAGTTGTGTGCGTTTAGATGGTTGATTTCGAGACCTCAAGTTGGATCTCGAAATCAAATTCGTGGAAAATTACTTCTTTCTCGAAAACTATGGCACTTCAGAGGGAGCCGTTTCTCACAATGTTTTATACCATCATTGATCAACCTCTCCCCATTACTCGTCACCAAGAACGGTTTTATGCTAACAATTATTTTGAGTAACTACCAATAGTGTCCACTGCCTTTAAATGACTACATGGTTGTAACTTGTAGGCTTGTTCTTCCGATTGAATTATAATAGACCAAGACAGAGGAAGGGAACCTTTTGAGAACAAACTTGTAAAATAAAGCCCATTGTTAAATAATAGTGCTAAACTGGGGCGCTGTACTCGGGTTTGTTTGAGAAAAGAACCGGAGTACAGCCCCCAGTTACTAAGTCTACACGAACACGGGTCCAATTATTTGAACAGAATTACTCTACTGGGTGCACTATACCACCTGTGAAAATTTGAGCTCAATCGGTCATCGAACTTGCGAGATAATAATGAAAGAAAATAACACCCATGTCACACGTAGTTGTGTGCGTTTAGATGGTTGATTTCGAGACCTCAAGTTGGATCTCGAAATCAAATTCGTGGAAAATTACTTCTTTCTCGAAAACTATGGCACTTCAGAGGGAGCCGTTTCTCACAATGTTTTATACCATCATTGATCAACCTCTCCCCATTACTCGTCACCAAGAACGGTTTTATGCTAACAATTATTTTGAGTAACTACCAATAGTGTCCACTGCCTTTAAATGACTACATGGTTGTAACTTGTAGGCTTGTTCTTCCGATTGAATTATAATAGACCAAGACAGAGGAAGGGAACCTTTTGAGAACAAACTTGTAAAATAAAGCCCATTGTTAAATAATAGTGCTAAACTGGGGCGCTGTACTCGGGTTTGTTTGAGAAAAGAACCGGAGTACAGCCCCCAGTTACTAAGTCTACACGAACACAGGGTCCAATTTATTTGAACAGAATTTACTCTACTGGGTGCACTATACCGCTTGCTAAAAAGTAAACAACAATTAACAGATAATTATCAAATATATTGTAAGGTTTAAAAAACTAGACTTGGTCAGTTGACAGTTGGTATAAATTGTTTCAAATCAGTCAGGACACTGTTTTTTTCACATCTGATTATGAATAGTCACAATAATAACAAATCTTCTGAGATTAATCTACGATTCTTTTTAATCAAACCTCATTTATTTGTCATTTCAGCATGGTCGACTCAAAGTGAAGACAACCGCTGAACAGCAGGAGGCCAAGAGAAAAGAACGAGAGAAGAAACTCAAAGTGTACTCGGGAGCTACTCAGAGAATCATTCAGAAAGTAATTAATAATCAATAATAACTTCTTGTTCCTACATGACACCTATTAAATACTAAAATACAATTCTTTTTTGGTATATTTGATGATGAGATCATGGGATATTATTAAGGCCGTCATCATGGTGACGTCCTTGCGCGTGCTGCGCAGGCATTGCTCGGTGGCTAATATTTGTTTATCATCTGTACGTTTCTATTGTTCGGCATTTTGGACTTTCGATATGGAGCTTCAAACGGGCGGAGGTATACTAAGTATACACAAGTATCATGACAGGGATTCGAACCCACACTCTGCTGCTGACAACCCCAGTGCTTGGGTCCGGTGAACTAGACCGCTCAGCCACGACACGCAACAATAATCTGATTTGTACTTTTGTTTTGTTTTATTATTGCCAGAGAAAGAATGGAGAGTTTGACGAAGAGGCCTTAGAGTTCACCAACCAACTCCTCTCAGCAAATCCAGATTACTATTCCCTCTGGAACTACAGAAGAGAAATATTCCTGGAGCTTACAAAGACTAGGTTTGTTAACGACCCAGTAACTGGGGCGCTGCTCTCCTTTAACAATTTTGTTGACGTCTGTGGTTCGTACAAGCACTCCAGATATTAACATAACTTTTTTTAAAGGCATACAGTGCCCAAGTTACTGGGTCTATGTTTTCTCCTACTGTGTAGTTTTGTCAATAATTAGGTAAACTGATTCTGTAAGGAATTTCTGGTGACAGAAAACATGTGAATAATCTCTTTTTGAGTAATGTGGTTTTGAGAAGAATTCAAAAATCAGGTTAGTTTGGTCTATGAGTAGTAATATAGCCATAAAGTCCACAGATCATACATGTGTCAATGTTTAAAAAAAACATACAGTAACTTGTGTAAATCTGTTTTGAGTGGTTTGGCTCTTAAAAGAACCAGTGGTTTACAACTCAATGTTTTGATCAGTATGCTTTGCTTGTCTTCAGGAGGATGCTGGATGCTGCTTAAGTACTGCCTTGGAGAGCAACAGAGTCCAGAATCCTCTGGAGACAATCAGAGCTTACTGATCGAAACGTTGAGCAGTCAACTATCTGTTCTTCTCAGAACCAACACTACTCAAAAGAGATTTAAACATGGTGCTACCGCAAACCCCATCTAATTACACTCCTCACCATGCAAAGTTTAAAATCCTACTTAGTAATTTAGGACTTGTTTAATTGTTTTGTAACAGTATGCCATTAACAGACTGACTCAAGTCTTTGTCAAATCATCTTGAATAAAGCTCAACTAGCCTCTTACATAGGAAGTTTTTTTACATGTTTTACTAACTATTTTCCCCAGTCCTTCTGAGGATCTTCAGAGCAGATACAGTAAGGAGCTGAGTTTTCTTGAATCTTGCCTGATGGTCAACCCAAAGTCTTATGGTGCATGGCATCATCGTTGCTGGGTTATGGAACACATGCCGGAACCAGACTGGAGTAGAGAAGTCTCATTGTGCAATAAGTACTTGGAATATGACGAGAGGAATTGTGAGTCACATATTCTTCATTCAGAAATGAAAACAACCGCAATTATTATGTCCAAATCTAAAATATAGGCAAAATATAAGTCAGTATTTAATCTTGACGTTGCCAATCGTATCTGACGTCTCTGGATGACTGAATAGAACTTTGATTCAGTTTGAATCTTATTTGAAAAAGCTGTCTGCAATATTGGTCTGTTTGTTTGTTGTTTGTTTATTTGTTTGTTTGTTTGTTTAGATGATCTTCCCGTCAAGGGAACTCGGCAAACTCCCACAAGGAGACATAAACACCAAATTGGCAAAGGCCAATCTCTCTGATATAAACATTGTTTAACGTCTATGATAATGAATTGCACAAATCCAGAAATTGTTAAGTTCAACCACAAGACAACAATACTTATTCTAGCCGTTGTGAAATCTGTAAAATCAAACATACAACCTTGTGATTGCAAGTCCTGCAGTCTAACCACTGGACCACACTTTAGTGAGACAATGTTGCCATTTTTAAGTAGTGTATAATACAGTAATCTGTCAAACTTGACTGATTTCTTGGTCTTTTAGTTCATTGTTGGGATTACCGCCGATTTGTTACAACTAAAGCTAAGATTGAACCCGCTGAGGAACTCAAGTTCTCCACAGCCAAGATATCAACTAACTTCTCAAACTACTCCTCGTGGCATTATCGGAGTAAACTTCTTCCGTTACTGTATCCTGATCCTGAGAATAAAGGACGGATCAAAGAGGAAATCCTGCTGCAAGGTACGAGACAAACTTTGAATAAAACTCAATCACAGTGCTAGTCCAAATTGCCCATTGTTTTGTTGTACGTGTTTCATTTTCACTTGTTATTTACTCTTCTTGCTTTTTGTTGGTGCCAGTTTCACATTAATTTTTGTTCTTGCTGCACAGGAGGCAACTAAGGGGGTCAAGTGAATTTGAGTTGTGCCAACTGGTCAGGGCTGGATAAGAAAAAGACAAGAAAGAATTTCATCAACTGTCAAACTTGTTTTTTTTTAAACATTTATGCCAAATAAATTTCACACAGTGGCTTAGAAAAGTACAGAACTCCAGGAGTGCTTTGAGTCGCAGGCAGTGCTAACTCTAACCCTAACACTAACCCTACTGACACCCTTGCAAGCTAGATCCACAGAGCTGCATTGGTTATGCAATCCATGACCAGCACCAAGACAATGGTCTTCTTCTTTTTAACTGTCTCTTTCTTGCTTTTGTGGTTTCTTCAGAATATGAACTGGTCCAGAATGCCTTCTTCACTGACCCCAACGACCAGAGTGGTTGGTTCTACCATAGGTGGCTCCTTGGAAGAGGTCAGTAACAAGGTCAAAGGTCAACATTGAAAAGATGAATTGGTGCCTTTGTTTTTTACATTTTGTGTTAAAACCAAATTGTTTTGTAAAATGGAATAATTTTAGTATATATCAGACATCAGAGAATTGTCTTCCTTAAAATATTTGTAGATTTGTTTTTTAAATGGTGAGAAAACTGATTAACATTTTGGGAATGTGTTTGATGTTAAATCTTGGAAGGATGACATTTCTTCTGAGTTCATTTCATTCTTTTTACCAGCATCTTGGCCTTACATTGTATGAAAAACATACAAAATATAGTTCTAATAATACTTATAATGATTGTTGAAAAATTGCTTTCCATGTCACATAGACATCACAAAGTGTTGTTCCATAAAAATCCAGAAGTTAATAAGTTAATAAAAATATAGATACATTTATTTATTTTTTGATGAATTCCTTGTTTTTACTGACAGCTGACAAACCTCAGGAGATCCAGCTACTCTACGTTTTCAGAAACCCAGCTCGGATAATTGCAGTCTTTGCTCAACCCATTAATCTTGCTGAGAATTCTTCAGAGATATCTGTGACTATTGACGGAGAGAAGAGTCTTGGTGCTTGGAGGAACTCAAAAGGAACAAAGGACCATGCCTTAGTTTGGGTATCCTTGTATTAAGAAGCAATGAGGCAGTGTTGTTGATGCGAGTCGTGACTTGGACTCAAGTGGGATTCGAGTCACCAATTTCATTTACTTGCGACTTGACTTAACTTGGCTTCGGGCAAAATTACTTGTGACTTGACTTGACTTGTGCAAAAATCACTCAACAATAATAATTTTGATTTTACGACAGTGCAGTTATTGTTTAGAATAAATCTGGGAAGTCTAGTCTTCGGCGTTGATGCCAACTATCCCTATGTTTATGAGTGCTCAGGGATATGCAGATGTACGGGTGCACCTGCCTATTGATATCTTTGAGCAGGATTTTGTTGTATAAGTTTGTCACAACATCGTTGGATCGGGCTTAGGGCGACATTATGTGACTTGACTTGACTTGCAAAACTTCAACTCCTGATTTGACTCCTGAAAACTTGACTTGTGACTTGACTTGAGCAAAAGTTACTGGTGACTTGACTTGACTTCGGAAAAAAATGACTTGGTTACAGCACTGCAATGAGGAAAACATTGGAATTATGTAAAATGTCGTTTTGATCAATTCTAATTTATTATCAATTAATTGGTGGCAATGTGAGCTGAGTATTATACTTTCCTGAGTTAGAATAATTTGTTTAGATACATGAAGTGAATGCTAATGTGTTGACAGCCTCCCATGATGTGTGTTTATCAATGGAAGACACTAATGTCGGAAGACAATGCAGGATGTCTGAAGGTAAGTATTGCTTTATTCGATGTTTCGATGTGCAATCATATAAAGGGATGGTATACCTTTGGTTTTTACAACCGTTTGATTGTTCTACTCCTATATAAGTCGATATACATGTATACAACATAACTAACATTGGAAAATTTCATTTCAAAAGGTGGAAGCGTGTTTTAGATATTGCCAAAAAAAAATTGAGTAGTTTAGTCCATGCAGGAAGAACAACTGTGTAATTGGAACACAATCTGAGAAATGTTTCATGCTGAAAAAAAGTTTTCAGATTGAAATATTTTTTTAATCTCTCTCTCCCACTTTACTTAGGAGGGAATTGTTTCTAAAAGTTATAATAACTGAAGTGCTTCTTATCAAGTCAGTTTAATACAGGTCATACATTTTAAGACTCATTACCAAAGGTATACCCTCCCTTAATCTTTTTTTATCCAAACCACAATGCTTCAAAGTGAAATGTTTCTTGTCAAAAGCTGTCGAACTAACCAAGTAAGTTTTTTATTGTCTTTAATTTTTAGGAGTGTTTAACGCGCGTATCCTTTCACTTTTAAGTTGGTTCCTAATATCTTGACTTTGATGTTGATTTCCAGATGAGACTGAGTCCTGGAGTAGGGACACAACGGATGCTATGGGCCTCTTCTCTGCACAGCTAAGTGTAGAGAAGTCTGGGGTCCTGACCCAGGAACTAGAGTCATGCCAACAACTACAGGAGTTGGAACCTGATAATAAATGTAAGGATTTGAAGTTTTGCATGGTGGTAGTACAATTAGTTGAGGTTTGTGATAGCACCGTCTTTCCTGCTTAAGAGGATCGGAGCATACTGATTGAAATGTCGAGTTGTCAACCACCGGTTCATTATAGAACCAACACCACTCAAAAGAGATTTACACATGTTGCTACCTTGCAACCTCACCTCAAAAATGTATGGTGATACTTCATTGAAGTAAATGGATCTAAATAATTACTACCACTTAAATTCAGGTCCCTTTCTAACCCTCCAGATCCACCCCCCATACAAATACAAACCCCCTTGAAGATTATGCATTGAAGTTAATCATGTCAAATAGGCACTTTGTTCATCGAGTAAAGTGGGGCAGTGGGGTTGGCGAAGTGGTATCTTTCCTCACCTTCGACCCCTAGGACCCTGGTTCAAATCCCACAAGGGGCAATATGTGGATTGGGTTTTCAGTCCCTACCTGACTGCATAATTCTCTGGGTTTTCCTCCCACATTTAAAACTGAAACCTCTCCTTTGTCATTTCTGCATTCAGTTTTTGGCTCGGTTAAAAGATTAAGTTCACTTTCCTTGGTCCTCGGATTCACAACCAGAAGAAATGAAATGAAAGCTTCAGCCCATCTAAGAAGATCTTAATCTTAGGCCAATCTAAAGATGACATGATGATGTCGACTTGACTCATTAAACTAACGAGACATCATTATCTCCCCTCCATCATCGTTCTAGGGTGTCTCCTGACCATCATTCTGCTCATGAGGGCGGTAGATCCTCTGCGATATGAAGAGGAGACTCTACGCTACTTCCAGACACTACTCAAGACGGACCCCTGTAGGGCGGGGTACTTCAAGGACCTTAGAAGCAAGTTTGTCATCGAGAATGAAATCACTAGAAACATGCAAACTGGTAGCAGGGAACTGGATTTATCAGATAAGGTATTTATTTTCAAGATTGGGAAATTCTGTTAAAGGGAAAGTAAACGTTTGGCAATCGCTCTTAAAATTAATGGCAGTTAAAAAATGTGGTTAAAAGCGTACAGCAGCTTTAGATAGTATTAAGAATTTTGAGATACATTTCACTTTGAAGTAATGTGGTTATGAAAAACAATATTAGTTTTTATCCCCCTATTCCCATTCGGGATTATTCTTCCTGCTTGGACATATTTACTCCAGATTTTGGGCGATATCTTAAAAACCTGACCACCTATAATTATATCTTCATTTTTGTAAGATTAAAACAATCACCGGTTCCAAATACCTCAGGTATACTTTGCCTTTAACCAAAGTTTTTTTAACAAGTTTAAAACAAAATTGTAGATTCAGCTTTTTAATCTTGGATTGTTTCAGGAAATCTTTGGCAGTATTAATTTAATGAAATTTAGAGGCAGACACCAAATCAAATGAGCACATAAGCAACATGTTAGAACTTCACAGCATATCCTTGTGATCAAATTTTTTCTACTGTAATTTTATTCAAAATAACCAAACTTCTAATTTCATCTTCCTACAGCACCTTACCAGTTTATGCCACACAGAGCTAATGGTGCTAATGACCCAGGTCAACTTATCATCCAATCAGCTTTCATCTCTCAAAGGTTGCCATGCATTGCAGTGTACTCGCACCTTATTGGCCGACAACAACACACTGGAAGATCTGACAGACCTTCAATATTTGCCCGACTTGGAAACGTTATCAGTAAAGAACAATTGTATCCTTTTAATGATTTATCTCAAACAGGGGAGTGTTTTTGTTAAGATAACCAATAACCATTTGGGTTGATTTGCCATTTAAGTAGGGTTTAAAACTTTGCATGGCGGTAGCATAATCAGGTGATGTTTGCGGTGAATCTCTTTTGAATAATGTTGGTTATGAAAGGAATCGTTCGTTTCAACTCAACGTTACGATCAGTATGCTCTGATCGTCTTCAGGAGAATGTTGGACTCTTTGCGCACTACCGAGCCAAGCCCCTACAAGGCAGTACTTAAGCAGCATCCAGCAACAGAGTCCAGCATCCTCCTGAAGACGATCAAAGCATATACTGATCAAAACATTGAGTTGTCAACCACCGGTTCTTTTTAGAACCAACACCAATCAAAAGAGATTTACACATGGTGGTACTGAAAACCCCACCTGGTTGCCTTTCATGCCAATATCAAAACAGGTATTGATTACAGCTGCGAAAACACACAATGTTTCATTGTGTAAAGGTAAAACCAAAATGACATCCTTTCTCCCTAATGCAAATATACACAACTATGGTTTTGTTCGCGGTACGTAGATTGCAGGATTCAAACACAGTTTAGACATCTGCTCAAGAATGCTGGGGTGGGTTCGAATCTAATCGAGTCGAATGGGGACTTTTGAGTCTTACACATTTTGCAGTTTGCTATAGAAGGGTTTGGGATTGTAAGGGTTAATAATAACTTGTAATGAACCGATTATTTCCCTTAACTTGTTGTATCAGCTATCAAGACAGTACAGAATCTCCAAGCATTACAGTCCTGTGCGAGACTACAGAGTTTAGACGTGAGCTCCAACCCTATATGTGACATTCCAGAACTCAAAACCAGAGTGAAAGAATGTCTTCCAAAGCTTGTTTTACTAAACGGAGAAACCATTTGAAAAGTTATATATGTGCCGGTTTTCACCTGTTCACTTTATGAACAATAGTTTGAAAACAACTGATGTAGCAGTGATATTCAATAGACCTTATGCACATGTCGTCATTTCAGTAGGGCGCCCTCACCCAGAGGTCAAAAGGAGACTGTTCATTGGCCAATACTGTGCGCCGCGCGTACAAATCTGTGCATCTCGATTGTTTCGTCACCGTTTTTCCTTTAAGATGGTGGCTGGATGACGGCAATGCATAAGGTCTATTAGCAATCACTGTGTCAATGATGAAGACAAATTGCTTGAGTTTGTTAAATACAAGATCACTGCTCACCTTTGTCCATTGATCAAACGAAAGAAGAGAAGATCTGAAAAGAGTCACTCAATATTTATCTGTTAGTCATTTGGTGTCTTTAAAGTAAAAAGTTAACCTGTGGTTGTGCACTTATTATCAAATAGCGTCATCTTCTCTTAAATGATTGCAGACAAAAACCCAACATATCCAGACAGTTTACTCTGCTTTTTTTTTAATACAAAAACATTACTTCCAAAGAAGTGATACAATCAAAATGTTAACAACAAATACAAAATATAATCGCATGTTGCAATTCATGCCTGTGATTTTACAACTATTGATTTCAATTACTTCGATAATAGGACCTCTTAACAGTAATAACAACAACTGAAACAAATGTTGCTACAAAATCATGTCACTAGACCCCAATATCTTAAAGCTGTTAAGCAAAAAAAAAATGCTCAGCAAACTTTGTTGCTTAGCGAAAAAAGAAGGGGGTAGCAGTCACAACAATGTCAACTAAATGGAATGTTGGCTGGTAACATGTTTCTGCCAAGCAAAGTTTGTCTGTGCTTAGCAAGTTTTTGTGCTTCCATGGTTTATACAAATATGTCCATAATATATTTGAAGGATTAGATTTGAGAAAAGCAAATCATGTTTGGCAATTTCTAACGCTGTGAATGAACTATTTAGGTTAACAACCTGGTGTACAAAAATATAGAATTATTATTTGACAGTACATTTTGGTGTGTCGTAAGAAATTATTCCATGTTAAATATAACAAGTGTAAAATGAAATTGATAAACAAAGTTGTTTGTTTTACTTCACAAACCAAAAGAATAAGTAATTGTTTTAAAATAACCAATGCTATGAAACTTTCTTTAAAAGATGGCCAGAGCATATTATTCCAAACATCATTTTTTTTTCAAAAATCACCACTAAAAAGGTTGCAGGTTCGAATCCCAACAAGCTAACCGCTGATTTCACAATGACTGGAATATGTATTGTCATCTAACTACTGAATCACAATTTCTTGATTTGTGAAACTCATAATCATACCAATAAAGCATTGTTTGTATGTATGAGAGAAATTGGCTGTAGCCAATCCCCTTGTGGCAATGTGAAATATCAATGTTTAACATTACTTTTTTTTATTAAAAGCATTTAATGTTTGTTTTTTTTGTCAATCTATGTAATAAACACAATTACTACATGTATATGACTGACCTTTCCTAATCATCCAAGTCCCAATTCTTTGTTTTACTGAAGTGTATGACACATTTGCTGTGGTGCCCTGTTGTAAAGTTCCAATAAAAATTGACATTTTCCTCACAGAGGTGCACCTTACCAATTTGAGCTCAATTGGTCGTCGAAGTTGCGAGATATAAACGAAATAAAAAAATCACCATGATCACACAAAGTTGTGTGCTTTCAGATGCTTGATTTTGAGACCTCAATTTCTAAATCTGAGGTCTCGAAATCAAATTCATGGAAAATTACTGCTTTCTCGAAAAACTAAGTTACTTCAGAGAGAGCCGTTTCTCACAATGTTTGATACCATCAACCTCTCCCCATTACTCGTTACCAAGTAAGGTTTTATGCTAATAATTATTTTGAGTAACTACCAATAGTGTCCACTGCCTTTAAGAGCAAAGTGCAAGGCCTGACACTGACTTACTTTTTTTTAGAACAAGACCCACATCTAATAAAAGTTACTCCAACATTATTGTACGTTTACTCTTATCAATGCAGACAAATCTTAACAGTAAACCTACAACTAATACCTGCTGAACAAATGAAGAAACTACTAAAAAATATATTTTACAAAAATAAACTTAGTCAAAGGATTTACATACTTACAAAGCCAAGAAAATTCAATGTCTTCAATAACTTTTAATTGCACTTTCTTTTTGCAAGAGGTGGGAAAAATTGCTTAACAAAGTAATTATTTAAATAATATTTGGCTGGCTGAGGGCTTTAAGCTGGAGGCTTTTTATCTTAGATTCTAGTCATCCCTTAATTGTCTACTAGTTGAGACTTCATAGTTATTTTACTTGACTGTCATCAATCTTCATCATGGAGAAGCCATTTTACATTTCTGGCATTCAAACCAACATAACCTAGCCTCACTACCATGGGCAGCGTGCCGTATCGATGCCTCACGTCACTAACATAGGGATGGACTAAGAAAACAAACACTGATTTGGCTCCCACAAGTGTCTAATTTGCGTGCTTGTTTGTTCAAAACTTTCAAGCGCTTGTAAGACGCTCAGTATGTACGTGTGAAAATGCAAGTATTTTGATGTGGTTCACTTTCAAATGCATCATGATTTTAGAAGGTCACCCTAAACTATCACAAGACATACAATGTATCACAAGATCCAATAAGAATGAGAGAAGACCAGTTGCTCTTTGACTTGATGCGTCTATTGCGTATGACCATACTTAAACCGGCGCATAGAGTGGATCGGCCACAGGCTTAAATAAATCTAGCACACTTCAATGAACCAATTCCAGGGGTTACGAGTGAGCAAGGCATGCTGTGAAAAAATGGCCAGCGAGATTGAACACCCCAGGGAACGAGGTTGAATAATAGTCAGGTCCCTTGGAGCGGGTTACTGCCATCAATGTTTACGGAGTGGAGGGGATCGGCACCGTATTGAGGAGGAGGCTGATGTGGTTTGGTCATGTGGAGAGAAAGGAGGATGCCAACTGGGCCATCGTAATTATGGGTGGGCCCACACCTGTTGTCCGACCATGCAAGACATCCGCCCCACTGATTGAGAAGATCAAGGAGCGCCGGTTGCGCCTTGCTGGTCACTGTCTATGGCAACCAGAGCTACCAGCCAATAAAGTCATCGTGTGGGAGCACACTCAAGACAGGCGTGGTCCCGAAAGACCCACCAAGATCATGCTCAAGACCCTGATTGAAGATGCAGGAGTAAGCAACAAGGAGGAGCTAATCAGCTGTATGCAGGATAGAGTTGTGTGGTGTGTCATACATCGAGCAAGACTCAAACTTGCGGCAACGTGACAACTTGGGTCGACTGAGTGAGTGAGTGAGTGAGTGTCTAGATACCAGACTCAATCAACCTTCCCCAAGCAAGAGCCAATGAGTAACAAGATTCTCGCTCATTTGATGCCTGAAGAATTATGACAGACAAGATGTCATTGTTACAAGGTAGATGTTCCAAATGTCAACCAAACCACCATCAAACTACCAATCTCTCATTTATTTATCAACATGGGAATCTACCAGCGCCATCTTGAATTGTATCACAGCATCTTTTCTTTTGAGAAATTCTGAACTTGCAGTTAGTGAGCAACCCCGTTTTCAACTTTTTTCCTGAGTTTCGGAACAAAAGTATCACTTAAGACAGAAGTTCTGATCCAGCAGAATGCTACTTTGAACCAAACTCTTTTCACATTTGGAAGTAAATTCAATTCAAACAGCATTACTTGTTTAGAGATTTTGCTTGAGCTATCCTGTGCTAACTTCAAATGCATGCAAGGCAAACAAAGTTTGCACCGTCCAAAAATTGGCACACTGCTAATTAAACAAAAAATCAAATATAAAAGATTGCGCTCGAAAGAACACTCATTTGTGCATTTTTTTAAATCTCATTTTTGGGGGAAAGAGGCCAAAGGCCGGAATGCATCACCAATACTGAACTTTATCAACTAAGCAATGTCACACCAGCATCAATAACACACAAGCAATGACTAAAGCTGATCGAACGCGCAACTAGGCATGACACTCCTATCTCAATACTCCTGAACAAGAAGACCCTACCTACAGAACCCTATCGTAGAGGTGGAGCACTTATGAGCAACTACCAACAGCAAAAAAAAAAGAGTTTCAAGATCGCCTTGACGTCACATACACCAGGCTTCTTATGAGGGTACAGAACATCTCATGGCGTGAGCACAAGACCACAGAACAGATCTACGGCGATTTCCACCAATCTCGACTACTGTTGCTCAACGCAGAGTCCCCTTCGCAGGTCACTGCTTTCATGCTAAAGACAAGGTCATTCCTGACGTGTTATTTTGGAAACTGCCGTGCCCTAATAGAGGACCTCGACCACTCAACTACATCGACGTGATCGGTAGAGTCACGGAGGCTGAAATCGTGGACCTTCCAAACTTGATGAGGGCTATAAAACACCGTCGGCGTGACGTTAGGCATGGAATCTCGGTTGCGACCGCTAAATGATGATGATGGTATTGGAACAAAGCAACTTCACCCAGCCACTCAACATGCTGGAAACGAACATCTAACAAAACAAACAAAGTAGCCACTGAGCAACGCCTGTGCGCCGTACAATGATGGCGGGGGTTTGCCGAATTCCCTTGGCACAAAGATCACCGAAACAAACAAATGTTCCACATTCCTAGAAATGATTTGGAAATTTCATCAACAGACAAACCAAAGTGTAGTCCTGAATAGTTGTGGTCAAGTCAGAATATGTTCATTTAGTGACAGAATTAAACTTCAATTAGTGTTCACTTTCAATGAACTGCATAAATAAAAACTTTATTTTTTTACTTTCAACGAGAGAAAAGAGGCACTCCTTCAAAGGTCACTTTCTTCCTGCTCCTAAAATGTAAACCGAAAAATATCCATAAAAATCCAGAACAAGGCATCAGAAGTTCGACCAAACTAAACATTAAGTAGTATCGGAAAACAAAGAAAAAGTGACAGAGCGGGACTTAAACCTGTTTCCTCCAGATTAACTTGCCAGTGCTCTACGTACTGAGCTATCTAGGCCTATGTTAGCGGTCTCCCTGTTTGTCAGTATCTTTGATCGGGATGCCAGTCAAAAGCCATACAACCTGTAACTGCCATATAGCTAGGGATCACACCCAAGTTCTCGATACATTGCAAGCGGCAGCACAGGGATCACAATAAGTCTTTGTTCTACCCAAAGCTATTTAAAACTTGCCAAATCAGTTTCCCTTGTGGTTTATTACTTGATAAACTAAACTTAAAGACATGGACACTATTGAAAACTGTTAAAGACCAGTCTTCCCACTTGATGTGTCTCAAAATATGCATAAAATAACAAACCTGTGAAAATTTGAGCTCAATTGGTCATCGAAGTTGCAAGATAATAATGAAAGACAAAAAAACCATGTCACACAAAGTTGTGTGCTCTCAGATGCTTGATTTCAAGACCTCAAAATCTAATTCTGAGGTCTCGAAATCAAATTCGTGGAAATTTACTTCTTTCTCGAAAACTACATTACTTCAGAGGGAGCCGTTTCCATAATGTTTTATACTATCAACCTCTACCCATTACTCGTTACCAAGTAAGGTTTTATGCTAATAATTAATTTGAGTAATCACCAATAGTGTCCACCGCCTTTAAAGAAATAATTTAAACACTTGTGCAGCTTGTCCAAAAGAAAAAAAGGTTTGCAACAATAAGGTTGTAACTTCAACCCTTCTGTATTGTTGATTCTATTCTTTATAAAAAAATGTAATGAGCTGTTGCAAACTGCCTCCCAACCAAAAGGACCTAGTTAGTGGCCTTACGTTTCTCATTGCGATGATGACTGAATGCGACTCAGAGGGTCATGATTCTCATCGCTAGCGTAACCAAACTCAGCTCCATCCTCAGAGCTATCCAGACGTTCAAACTTTAAAACGTCAGACATTTCTCAAAGCCATTATAAAGTATGGTGGACACACCCATAACACTGAGTTCTTATTGTGCTTTATAATACCCGATGGTCGACTTGAAGTGCTAAGTATTTTTCATGCAAGGTATGTGGATCCAACATGTTTACAAAGTGCTGTACTATGGCAATACTATGGCACTAGTATCCACCGCTGCCACCAAAACAAAACAGTGCACTTCTATAGTGTCAACTAGGTGGCTACCGCATCTCAAAAAGGCTAACTGTGATGCCTCACTGCGATGATGACTGAATTTGACTCAGAGGGTCATGATTCTCATCGCTAGCGTAACCAAACTCAGCTCCTTCCTCAGAGCTATCCAGACGTTCAAACTTTAAAACGTCAGACATTTCTCAAAGCCATTATAAAGTATGGTGGACACACCCATAACACTGAGTTCTTATTGTGCTTTATAATACCCGATGGTCGACTTGAAGTGCTAAGTATTTTTCATGCAAGGTATGTGGATCCAACATGTTTACAAAGTGCTGTACTATGGCAATACTATGGCACTAGTATCCACCGCTGCCACCAAAACAAAACAGTGCACTTCTATAGTGTCAACTAGGTGGCTACCGCATCTCAAAAAGGCTAACTGTGATGCCTCACTGCGATGATGACTGAATTTGACTCAGAGGGTCATGATTCTCATCGCTAGCGTAACCAAACTCAGCTCCTTCCTCAGAGCTATCCAGA
This sequence comes from Asterias rubens, assembly GCF_902459465.1. Taxonomy (NCBI): domain Eukaryota; kingdom Metazoa; phylum Echinodermata; class Asteroidea; order Forcipulatida; family Asteriidae; genus Asterias; species Asterias rubens. Next base: position 2,182,985 of record NC_047065.1, read on the forward strand.
CGTTCAAACTTTAAAACGTCAGACATTTCTCAAAGCCATTATAAAGTATGGTGGACACACCCATAACACCGAGTTCTTATTGTGCTTTATCATACCCGATGGGCCTCTTAAAGCGCTCAGTATTTTTCATGCAAGGTATGTGGATCCAACACGTTTACAAAGTGCTGTACTATGGCAATACTATGGCACTAGTATCCCACCGCTGCCACCAAAACAAGACAGTACACTTCTATAGTGTCAGCTAGGTGGCTACCACATCTCAAAAAGGCTAACTGTAATGCCTCACTGCGATGATGACTGAATTTGACTCAGAGGGTCATTATTCTCATCGCTAGCATAACTAAACTCAGCTCCTTCCTCTGAGCTATCCAGAAGTTCATACTCAGAATTGGAACTTTCTGATGTATCCAGCTCTGGAACTGAAGCAATTGGGATTTTATTGCTTGGAGTTTTCTTCATCTTTGGCTTGATGGCTGCAAAGTAAACAGACGGAGGAGTAAAATTAAGCGTTAAAATATAAATCAAGAAATCATAAGTTCTTATATAGCGCTTTCTCACACCAGATGGTCATATCAAAGAGCTCAGAATTGTTTCCTTGCAAGGTATGCATGAGGAGCTATTTTCTTAAGTATGAGACTTATTTCATGTAATAGTTTACAAGGTGCTGTGTGCTTTTATTTTCGATAAGTGCACTGGGTTCTTTTACGTGCATTACACAACACACAGAACCAATTAATGGCTTTACTTTCCATCCGAAGGACGCAGCAAAATGTGTCTCGTTTAAGGACACAAGTGTCACACCCGGGACTCGAACCCACACTCTGGAGATCAGAAACTACAGAGTTTGAGTCAAGTGTTCTTATCCGCCCGGCCACGACACACCTTACATACTGAAGAAAGTCAGTTGGTAAAACACAACCGTTACTACGCTCCTTTTTTTATGTATTTTGTTTCTACGTGTGTGGTATGTATTGAAAGAGATACTTACGATGTGAAGTCTTCTTCTTGATCCCAAAACGAGCTTCAACCTCATCGTCTGAATCAGATTCCTCGTTCCATCGTTCGAAATCCACACCAATGTAAGGCAACTAGGAACAAACAAAAAAACACATCTTAATTCAACTTCTGGCTGTTATAGACACAGGTTAATATTAGCTCTTTGAAATTGGACCCTGTATTGTTTGAAGAAGCGACTCAAAAAAAGAGACTAATCTCAACTTACCTTGCTCTTGTTGGCAGCCAATCTGGACCATTTGGACCCGACGCTCTCTTTGTACAACGTGATTAACACTTCACTGCCTGAGGGGACAGCTGTATGGTCTGGCGCCCTCACACGACCATAAAGGTTCAACTTAAACTCGTACATAGTTGCATCTACGAGAGTACTAAAAAAGACAACACATGAAGGTGTTAGGATTTTGAATATTTAGTATTTACAAATAAAAGTACATTAATTCTGTTCTTCCTGTTGGAGAGAAGTAAGTTATTGAGTTAACATCTCATTTGCAGCACATAACTGTTTAAAACATTTATAAAAAAACGTTCATCTGGATTGTTGATAATCCAGAACATCTATAACCAAAATAGTCCAGACCACGCCTATCTTTAATAGTTCTTATATACAAACAAAAAATATAAAAAATTATATTATTTATTTATTTATTTATATTGCGCCCATTCCATAAAATACACACAAGCGCATATCAAAATAATAAAGAAACAATTAATAAACAACAATAGTAAAAAATAATCAGGAAACAATGAAATAAACAACAACAACAACATTAAAATGACAATGATTACAACAGCAAAAATCACAAAATGAACACAACAAATTGTTTCAAAGTTAGGAAATACTACAATCCATAAATGATATACACAAGACCCTTACAAAACTTCTCGTACAATTAATGTTAAAAAGGCATGTATCTCAATTAACAATAACCGTATCATTGTGTTTTACATGACCACAACGTAAGGATACAAAAGGCAGTTGAGCATTGGACTTGGTAACCAGTCTAAAGAAGCTCCTTGCTTAGGAGTGAAACAGAGGCCCTTTTCAAAACCCACTTTCGGCTTTGGAGTCGGTTTCAGGCTCCGTCCTCTCGTCTGAAACCCTGAGCGTGTATGCGCAGCATGCACTATTGCCACAAAACAACCGCGGGGCCAAGCTAGCCTGAGCCGAATCCAAAGCCGAAGCCGTGGTTTCGAAAAGGGCCATAACTACAATAACAAGTAAGTAAAGTTGTTCTGTTTTTTTGTATTCGTAAAAAACAAACATCGTGCTCCATGTCTGAACTTTTGGTGTGTATTTCATTACCTGAAACTAATGCTTGTTGATGTCAGTTTGATGTCATAAGTCTGGACTCCTCTGAGCTGTACACTGAGGACGACCGAGTTTGAACGTTGGGACCATAGCACCTTAGGATGGAGTCTGGAAGATAAACACACAAATTTGTAGAGCAATAAGTCGGCTGTGGTGCCCCTACGACCTTCAACAAGGTTATTGGATTAAATACAAGTACAAGTACAAAATTCTACAAAACAAAGTTGATGTTAATGTATATTTGGTTTGCGGTAACACCATATGTGTATCTACTTGCCAGGTAGAGTTTGTTCTTAGAGAACTGTCTTGCTTTTATATTACCAGGGTGGATGGTATAGAAAATAGACTGGACTACTACTTTAGCTTATAGGATCATAATTAACTGTACTGCAGCGGAGTCAGTTCTGAATTGGTCTCAACGTTTCTAATAGTTAAAAAGCAGGACAGTTCTTTTCAGAACTGAGAAGTCTCCCGAATCTCTGATTATCTACTCCGCGGCAGTAGAATAAAGCAAGACAGTTCTCTAAGAACAAACTCTACCTGGCAAGTAGATACACACATGGTGTTACTGCAAACCAAATATACATTGATACCTCGCCATGCAATGCCTCAAATCCTATAAAGTTGATGATCTTACCTCGGCAGAGCACTTTCTGGCACATATTCCAATGGAGGCATATCGTTCAAATCCTCCTCAATCACAGGCTCCTCCCCCTCTTTAATCTCATGAATATCAATGACTTTTGTCTGATACTCAACTGTTGATTGGCCTATTCCACCAGATGGCGGATTTGATTGGCTGCTGAAGAAGCTGAAGTCTGCTTGGACGTCGGTGGTCATGTGTTTCTTTGTGTAGTTGATGAGGCGGACGTGGAGTGTGCTTAGCAATTGGTGTGTGCTTTGTGAATGACTCATGCACATCAACTGACTGCAGAGAAATAAAATAGCAAATTTACGTCATACATTTTGATAACCATAACTATTTCTTATATAATACTTGTTAGTGATATTTTGTATGTGGAAGAAGTAAAGACCGTTTTTTTTTTCACCAGGATGACTCAAAAATTCTGAATTCAGATAAAAGTCTTGACATTTCTCATCCCTGTAATTTTAAGAATGAAATAATAGTTATGTATAAAGCATATAACAAGGAGAGACGGGGGAAATCTTAAAGCAGTGCATGGACGGATGTGTTGCTGGTCGTGCTGGAAGAAGAAGAAGACCAAAAGCCAGGTCGATTGACAACATTCGTGCAATGAAAAGACATAACATGCGTGAACTAACGACAACTGTCCTGGATAGGGTGGCTTGGAGGGATTTCGTTTCTCGGGCCACCACTGGACGACGGAAGCCCTAATGGACTTAAAGGAACACGTTGCCTTGGATCGCCCAAGTTGGTCTTTGAAAAGCCTTTGAAACCATTTGTTATGAAATGCATATGGTTAGAAAGATAACTCAAAAGTAGAATATAATGATCCACACAAACATGCCTGAAATTGCACGGTTTTCATTATACAGCGTGAGGAAACATGGTCGGCCATTATTTGACTCCATAAAAAGGCCGACCGTGTTAGTTCGCAACGTAAAAGGAAAACCGTGCAATTTCGAGTGATACTTGTGTGGATCATTACATACTACTTTTAAAATATCTTTCTTACCATATGTATTTCATGACAAACGCTTTTCAAAGACCAACGCGACCGATCCAAGGCAACGTGTTCCTTCAAGAGAAAGATAAAGCCTACATACCACTCTACACAGTCTAACATCTGCTGTTCCGCCATGGCTTGTAGATTCTCCATGTTATTGCTACTCAACACTGATAATGCTTGAGCAATGATGTGAACCAGTGGACTATCCCTGGTCTCCCATAAAAAGTCACACAGCACGGTAAGTCCACCCTCCTCACGAATCAAATCTCTATTGCTGAAATCAAAAACAATTACGTTTTAATTTTTTTTTTTTTACTTCGGACTTAACTATTTGTTGGCAGGGGCCGTCACGGGTAAGGCAAAAGTAAACAAGAACTGCCATCAAAGTGATGTGCCCTCCCAGACCCCGCCAACAATGGCATACATGGATATACAAAATATAGACAAATATTCTTTAGACCTTTAATATATCTACAAATATTTCACAGTAGGGTTTGCAGTGCGATGACACCATGTCAAAATCTCTTTTGTGAGTAGTGGTAGCTCTGAGAAGAGCTGGTTTATGCTCGATGCTTCGTTCAGTGTGCTCTGAGCATCTTCTGGTGAATGCTGGACTCTGCTCTGTTCTCCAGAAGACGATCAGAGCACACTGACTGAAACATTGAGCAGAAAAAAACGGCTCTTTTCAGAGCCTACACTACTCACAAAAGACATGTTTCCAGGCTTACCTTACTAACTTAGAAATTTCCACCATGCATAGCCTTAAAGACACTGGACACTATTGGTAATTCTCAAAGACCAGTATTCTCACTTGCTGTATCTCAACATATGCATAAAATAAAAAAATCTGTGAAAATTTGAGCTCAATCGGTTATCGAAGTTACGAGATAATAATGAAAGAAAAAACACCCTTGTCACACGAAGTTGTGTGCTTCCAGATGCTCGATTTCGAGACCTCAAATTCTATGTCAAAATCAAATTAGTGGAAAAAGACTTCTTTCTTGAAAACTACTCCACTTCAGGGGGAGCCGTTTCTCACAATGTTTTATACTACCAACCTCTCCCCATCCAAGTAAGGTTTTACGCTAATAATCTTTTCGAGTAATTACCAATAGTGTCCACTGCCTTTAAGTCTCAACTTGTTTTCAATATTCAAAATTTTTCATTTGGCAAACCATAAACAATGTACAGTACAGTAGCATAGTATTAGTAAGTCTTACCCTAGATGAGCAGCCATCTTGGATAGCGCCCTCAACATGTTCATCAAGCAATCTTTATCTTTAACGATACCCAGCAGCTTGCAGAGTGATTTCAATCCACCTGCCTTGCTTGCGACTTCTTGATTCCTGTCAATGGTCAAAAACAAATTTGATTGTTAATACCATGATTCAATAATGTAAATAAAACAGTATTCTAAAATTTAATGTTGCTGGACAATTTTAGAAATGAAATTCTAATAATCAGCAACAAGGGATTATAGGATATTATTTACTAACCACTATCAGCAACTAGTGATACTACAAATAAATAATAATAACAAGAAAAGAAATTAACATTTTGCAGGTATCCCTCTAAAAAAAGGGGTCATAGCGCTTGAGGAGGAAAAACAAATTAGGACTGTGGATTGTGTGAGTAGGCTTGTTTGGACAGGTGAGATTTTAAAGTTTTTCCTGAATGTTGTGATGGATGGAGATGATTTGATAGTCAGTGGGAGTTGGTTCCACACCCGGGCTGATGCCACAGAAAATGACCTATTGCCCCAAAGAGTGGAAGTTCTGGGCTGATGAAGCATCCTGAGCTCATTAGAACGCAGTCCGGTGTACGCGAAGGATGGATGAGACTGTTGAGGTAGATTGTCACTACACAGTATTCATACAAACTACTTACTGAGTGTTATCAGCAACTAGTGACGCTAGTGCTGAGCTGGCTTGGTTGATGACGGCAATCGTTACTGACTGATCTAGAAGTCTACACAGGGCTTGGATTCCACCATAATCTTGAATACTTTTCTTGCTTCTAATGAAGGAGAATGAAATTACAAGGTGTTATAAAACTGGACATTAAAGCCAAACTAACTTTCTTAAGCCCGGTTCATACTTCCTGCGAATGCGAAGCGAATTTGACGTGAATTTGACGTCACAACCCTCCTTTCGTAGCGATACTCGCAAGTGAGTTGAGCAAAGTTGAACTGCCGCGAATAATTCGTTGCGAATTTGTGACGTCAACATACATATCGCATTTGCATTCGCAGGAAGTATGAACCGGGCTTTACTCATTCTTGATAACAGTTTTTAAAATTCTCAGCAAACTTACGCATTACTTCCTGATGACATCATTAGAATATAAGGAATGAATTCCTGAAGCCCAGCATCATCCGTCTGTAACATCAAAACAACAAGGAGAACATTTTATACACAAACACACATCTAAAATAATGGCAACACAGTGGTCATCGTGATTAGAAGGCAGGACTTGCAATCACAAGGTTACAGGTTTGAATCCGATCAAGCTAACTGCTGATTTCACAATGACTAGAATATTAATATTGTCGTCTAGTTCCTGAAACAAATCTATGTAAAGTAATACACAAAAACACACAATAAAAATAAGAAGATATGAAATCCACTCACCTTAAGCAGCAGCCTGCATAGTTGATGTAAACCTCCAACTCTGCAAACAACTTCACAGTTTCTATGTCATCAATAAAAAATAAGTTTAAAAATTTCATAAATAAATGTATAATGTAGATACTGGATGGTTAAATTCAACACAAGGGAAACTGACAAGATAAATAATGTTTTGAGCATGGCCCCTACGAGTAAAGAGAAATGACCACAGAAAGAGCTTACTCAGAGCTAAAATATAAAAAAAAAGAGAATGAGCCAACAAGTCGTGACCCCAAACTTAACTTTCAACTGTAACTGATATGATAATCACAAAGTTGGATAAAGACCGGTTCATACTTCCTGCGAATGCGAATGAGAAGTGAATGCTGACGTCACAAAATCCCAACGAATAATTCGCAGCAGTTCAACTCTGCTCAACTCACTTATATCGATGCGGAAGGAGAGTTGTGACATCAAATTCACGTCAAATTCGCTTCGCATTTGCAGGAAGTATGAACCGGGCTTTCACTGAGGTGTACTTGGGTTCCCTACTCACTGAAAAAAAACCCACCCAATATTTAATACAAATGCTTGTGTAGCATTTTAACAAAAATATCCTCGTCAGCTAGACAATAAAACAGAATATTATTAATTTGTTATTACTTTGGTTTTTTGAAGCATCCATACACCAGACCAGTAGCCAGTGTATCAGTGAGTAACTGGTCGTCCTTCATCGAGACTAGTAGCTGACATAACGGAGTCACATCAACCTCGTAATCCAACTCGCTGAAATGAGATCAAGAATAAATGACATCATCAACTAATCAAAACAAATGCAGGGGCTGTGGTTGAAACATCATCAGAGCAACAGGACAAATTTTGTCACAAGGGGAGATTATTATTTTTTTTTTAGGGGGGGGGGGATAAAAACTGATATTCTTTTATAACATTACTTTAATATCTTAAAGCTGCTTAAGCGCAAACAAAATTAACTAAGCACAACAAAACTATGCTAAGCAGGACAAGGTTATCAGCCAAAGTACTATGTCACATTTACAAGTTGTGACTGGTATCCTGTTCGTTTCTGCTTAGCATACAATTATTAAGCAATATTTTCTGCTTAAAGCAGCTTCGTGAAATTGGGCCCAGGGGAAACACAATTATAGATTGAGCAAAAACGAGCAGGATACCAGTAACAGCATGGTACTTTGTTTCTGTAACTTTATTCTGCTAAGCATAATTGAGTTGTGCTTAGCTTCTTTTTCTGCTTAAAGGCAGTGGACACTATTGGTAATTACTCGAAATTATTATTAGCATAAAACCTTCCTTGGTGACGAGTAATGGGGAGAGGTTGATAGTATAAAACATTGTGAGAAACGGCTCCCTCTGAAGTGCCATAGTTTTCGAGAAAGAAGTAATTTTCCACGAATTTGATTTCGAGACCTCAGATTTACAACTTGAGGTCTCGAAATCAACCATCTAAACGCACACAACTTCGTGTGACAAGAGTGTTTTTTTCTTTCATTATTATCTCGCAAGTTCGGTGACCGATTGAGCTCAAATTTTCACAGGTTTGTTGTTTATGCATATGTTGAGATACACCAACTGAAAAGGCTAGTCTTTGACAATTTTACTAATAGTGTCCACTGCATTTAAGCAGCTCTATGAAACTTGTCTCCCGTCTTTATACATAACCCTATTCAGTTCTTATGATGTTTGTATACATACCAGATTGTCATCATTAATTCCTTGATCTGTTTGGCTGATTCAAGCTGCTCTTCCAAATTCTACAATCAAAATAAAGGTAGACTTTGAACCATGATCAGATAGTGTCAGGGGTAAGAGTCATTACTAATGAACAAGTCTGAAACTTGGATACAAATTCACAGGTATGTTGAAATGATGGCATTTCTACCGTTTGGTAACCCCTGGGGGTTATAGATTCCAAGGAGCTTTTGGAAACAGTATCCAAAGCACTAGAGAAGTAGACTAATGAGCAGGATTTCTTTATTTGACATGCCAAATATGAAATCAAGAATAAAGAAATCATCACAATCACTATAAAACTGAGGGTTTGTGTGTTTTTGATGTTTTCAATAGTTTTGTCAAACAAATTTAACTCCTAGATGACATTTGTTGTAAACTTTTTCAAACAACTAAGCACAGTGTAGCCCAAGTAAAGATTTGAAGAATTGTTCTTGCTTTGCCAACATGAATAAAAACCTTCTTTAAACATCTTTTCAAACCTGTACATTTGGAAAAAAACATCAGCTGAAAAATCTGGGCAGTAAAAGTATACAGAGATATCCAGACATGGGAAAAAAAAATAAATAAATAAATGGGGTCGGGGGTTTTAAACGGTCGGGCGGGGACGATCAACAATTTTTTTTATGTGGCCTAATGATGAAAAATAGGAAACACCTGGTACCAGACAATACATAACTTAGGGAAAGCTATTTAACTCTTTCATGCGCTCACCAGTCACTAGTGACCAGTTTATATCCCTTCAGAAAAATAAAAATAAAGGTCACTTATACTGTTTTGAGACATACCTTCATTTGAAAGATCTCCGAGCAGAGATGAGACAGCTGATTGGCTGCTTCTGTTGTCAAGGGAACCTCAGTATCATCATCTGGAATTGTAGTTGGGAACACTGCCTGTACGGAGAAAACCAAACATCACAAATGGCACTTATTATTTGTCTCCTAAAACCAGGAATGTGAAAGGCTGTTGAAAAGAAAACCTGAACTATGAGCGCAAAGCGTAAAAGCTTGCGACCACAAAGCGGCAAAGCTTGCGACCACAAAGCTTGCGACCACAAAGCGGCAAAGCTTGCGACCACAAAGCGGCAAAGCTTGCGACCACAAAGCGGCAAAGCTTGCGACCACAAAGCGGCAAAGCTTGCGACCACAAAGCGCACAAGCCTTACTCTACAATCTGGGGTGTTCCATATGGTTTTATCTTCGTGTTCTTGTGAATTTAAAAGTAAACCCTCAAAAATAAATCATTGTTTTTTGGGTATTTCTGGTTTAAGTGAAGATATACATTTGGTAATCACATGATGATGTTAATAAAAACCTTTGGTTTAGAAGCCTACAGTAGCTTTTCAAAAGACACAAAATTTTAAGAATCATTTTAGTTTTAAGTATTCGCTCCTGTTTTCCACAATATATATATATTTCAACCACCTTTTGATATGATATTTTCACATGTTATTTTTTCTTGTATACATCTACATATACATAGGGTTAAAATTAACGAATGTTTCCAAAAACCAAACGCATACAATGACTTTAAAGGCAGTGGACACTATTGGTAATTACTCAAAATAATTGTTCGCATAAAAACTTACTTGGTAACCAGCAATGGAGAGCTGTTGACACAGTATAAAACATTGTGAGAAAAGGCTCCCTCTGAAGTAACATAGTTTTCGCGAAAGAAGTAATTTTCCACAAATTTGATTTAGAGACCTCAGAATTAGATTTTGAGGTCCCGAAATCAAGCATCTGAAAGCACACAACTTCGTGTGACAAGGATGTTTCTTCTTCCATTATTATCTCGCAACCTCGACAACCAATTGAGTTCAAATTTTCACAGTTTTGTTTTGTTTATGCATATGTTGAGATACACCAAGTGAGAAGACTGGTCTTTGACAATTACCAAAGGTTGGACACCTTTAATAAACGAGAACAACAACGAGAACAACAATCAAATGAGATGATGACCTATACTGACCTCTAGGAATGACTCAGTGCCAGAAGCGTGTCCACCATATACAAGCTGCTGACCAATCACAATGTCTCGTTCACTGCTCGTATCGAAGAGTTCAATCTCATATTGGATGCACTCCGCGTCTTGTTTCTTCTCGGATACCACCTTCAGGGAAAAACAAAAAAATATTATAGATGTTTTACCTCCTCATTCTTTTCTATCACACATTTAAAGGCACTGGACACCTTTGGTAGTTGTCAAAGGCCAGTCTTCTTACTTGGTGTATCTTAAAGACACTGGACACTATTGGTAATTGTCAAAGACCAGTCTTCTCACTTGGTGTATCTCAACATACGCATAAAATAAGAAACCTGTGAAAATTTGAGCTCAATTGGTCGTCACAGTTGCGAGATAATAATGAAAGAAAAAGCACCCTGGTCACACGAAGTTGTGTGCTTTCAGATGCTTGATTTCGAGACCTCAAATTCTAAATCCGAGGTCTCGAAATCAAATTCGTAGAAAATTACTTCTTTCTCGAAAACTACTTTACTTCAGAGGGAGCCGTTTCTCACAATTTTTCATACTATCATCAGGTCCCCATTACTCGTTACCAATGAAGGTTTTATGCTAAAAATTATTTTGAGTAATTACCAATAGTGTCCACTGCCTTAAAACTGTGAAAATTTGGACTTGATCGGTCATAACAGTAGCAAGAAAATAATGAAAGAAAAAACACCCTATAGGTTTGTGATGCCACAATACATGTACTTTCCTCTTTTGGACTTGGTTCTAAGAAGAATGAATATACTCAACATGTGAAGATTATACTCTGTTTAGTCGTCATCAAAAGACTGCTAGATCCCCTGAGTCTGGTTTTATCACTAACCCAAATATAAATATCAATGTATTTAATGTTAAGTTTGTATCAAAATAAAAGACATTGATGAGGAAACTCCTAAAAAGTGCACAATATAAAAAAAATTCTTGTGACAGTAGTTTAAGAAGAACCAAAGTCACTGATTCCACAGGCAATTCACACAGGTGGGATTCGAACCCGCGACCTTTGCAATTCTAGAGCAGTGTCTTACCAACTAGACAACCAACTAACTTGTTAAGTTTTCATCTATAAAAGACACGCTAATAAAGAAACTCCTTCAAAGTGTAGAATGTAATCTCATACAGTAGTATAAGAAAACTAAACCAAGTCACTGACTTACTTTAACCATGAGTAGTTTCTTGCTGTCTCCGTCCAGACACATATCCCATAATGCATCTCCAGCACCATCTGACCAATCAGCACCTTGATGAGGACGGATGTTGGTGAGACTACACTTGATAGCTTGGAATGGTAACTGGTAATAAATAAGAGATTGATACAGTCTGAAAATCAGAGAACAGTGTACGAATATATAGATGATGTGACCTCTGACGTCACTCGAAAACCATAACATGATTCGCGCATAGTGCCGAGCAAAACCATTGCGTTTTGGCAGCCAGCTAGAAAGTACACGCAATCTTACCATGACTACGCATCTTTACATAGAAAGCTCTTTACCACAAAGCATTCAAGTTTGTATTAGTCACGGCAAAGAAAAGTTTAGTTTAATCAAACAATTCTTTTCTTGGCTGTGCTCCGTGGTCATAATGGGTTGATGTGGCTGGCAGCTGAATGCGCCCTTGCATGCCTGCTTCTCGAACACGTTGTAGCCGTGTCCTTCGCAATTCAGCTCTAAGCTGCGAGTCAGGATGATTAGCCCCCCAAATTATTATTATTATAAATACACAATCAGTACAATACCTGGAGAATTGTATTCCATGCAGGCCGTATCCACTCCTTTGAAACTTCTTCCTGATCGCCAAAATCCAGATAGAAGACTTCATACTTTCCTTCACCTGAGATCTCTCTAATACTGACTCTATTCCATCTAGAATTAAACAGTAACAAATGAATTAATGGCCAGACATTTTTGACCTTAGCATAGTCTTTCTTCAAGGCTTAAAAGGCAGTGGACACTTTTGGTAATTACTCAAAATAATTATTAGCATAAAAGTTTACTTGGTAACGAGTAATGGGGAGAGGTTGATAGTATAAAACATTGTGAGAAACAGCTCCCTCTGAAGTGATGTAGTTTTCGCGAAAGTAGTAATTTTCCACAAATTTGATTTTGAGACCTCGGATTGAAAATTTGAGGTCTCGAAATCAACCATCTAAACGCACACAACTTCGTGTGACAAGGGTGTTTTCTTCTTTCATTATTATTTCGCAACTTTGATGACCGATTGAGCTCCTTTACTTACCTTTCATCTTCGTGGAACTTGGCAAGACACACTTCACCTACTTTAGGTTGCCAGTCTTTTGACTGTGAGGGCGCTGTCTTAACAGACTGACATTTAGCATTGATTTCCTCCATCAAGTTCTCAAGTCTGTAATATATAAAAATTAAAAAAAATAAGATGGAATATAGTGAGTCGGATATTAATAAATGAAAAGATGATTTAGAAGCACCGTACATCAATGACTGGATGCTAATGTGACCCACAAAATGAAACAATAAAAATCAAAATAAAATAAAATAACATAAAGACAGTGATAATTCTTTGAAAATAACAGGAAATAGCTCAGGCCTGACACAGCTAGTCAAGTAAACAATACAACACTACAAATGAACGAAGTAGTCAACAACAACATTAGCTACAACTGAAAATAAATGAAGCCAAACAACTGCAACAAAAGAAAACAAATATATTTTGTTAGCAGATCTTAACAAAAACAAGTAAGGTACCATCAGTAAAGGTCTTAAGTAAATTGGCCGACGTCGCAACATAAATTCAACAACAATGACACATTTTGTTTTATTTTTTATTCTTTTCAAGAAACATTAAAGGAAGATCAAAAACACATCATGAATCTTTTATTTTCAAAAAGGAGCAATCAAATTTACATTATTTACAACTTGTTTGAACAAGACGGCAATCTCCTCTCCATGTTTATTATGAATGTAATCCTACCTTTTAGCATAGCTTGCTAGCTGTATGTACAGACAGCCTGGAGTGTGTACAGACGACACATACACTGTGTAGAACTCATCTGATATCTTGAGATAGATTGGATCTGGTAGTAGTATAGGTTGACTTCTAGATAGATTACACAACAAAATAAAAGGAAAATAACAGATGAAAACTGCTGAAAGAAAACCTACAGGCTCTGTTATAGAACTCATCTGATATCTTGAGATAGATTGGATCTGGTAGTAGTATAGGTTGACTTCTAGATAGATTACACAACAAAATAAAAGGAAAATAACAGATGAAAACTGCTGAAAGAAAACCTACAGGCTCTGTTATAGAACTCATCTGATATCTTGAGATAGATTGGATCTGGTAGTAGTATAGGTTGACTTCTAGATAGATTACACAACCAAATAAAAAAGGAAATAACATATGATAACGGATGATAGAAAAGCTGCTAGGTTTTGTTAACTGTCTCTGATACATTTTAATTTTGTATAAAAAGGGGCAGGGCACTTTAATTAAATTTAATAAGGTTATTGGAAAATTTGTTATATAAGAACTAATATTTTTATTGTTAAACGGACTAGAAAAAAGTCACACTAGCACTTACAAAACTTCCATCCTAAATAAAAAAAATTAAAAAAACATCAACCATCAAACTCACAGCTTACTTTCTTAGTTTCAATAACATCCAAATTTAACTAAACAGTGAACTCAAGAAAAATAATGGATTTGTCATGTGTGTTTTAGAGGATTGTGTTAACACACAGAAGACATTCAGTTCCAAGGACATATGGCTTATCAGAACAGAAAGTCATTATCTTAATAAAACACTTATTGCAAACAATCATAACAGAGTCTAATTAGGTCACAGTCTCAACCAACCACATTTAAAGGGAAGGTACACATTTGGTAATTACTCAAAACAAATATTAACTTAAAAACTGACTTGGTAACGACATTGGAGAACTGTTGATTGTATAAAACATTGTGAGAAACGACTCCCTCTGAAGTATTGTAGTTGTTGAGAAAGAGGTAATTTCTCACTAAAATAATAAAAGACTTCTAGCTAGAAGTCTTTTATTCCTATCTGAAAGCACACAAATTCGTCCAACAAGGGTGTTTTTTCTTTAATCATTTACTCACAACTTCGATGACCAATTGAGCCCAAACAGGCTTGTTATTTTATGCTTGTGATGGGATACACCAAGTTATAGAAGACTGGTCTTTGACAATTACCAAACGTGAACAGTGCCTTTAAATGAAGGTTACCAATTAAGGAAATATTTCAGTGGAATTTGAAACCATTAGGTTTGAAGATTTACTCTTGAATGACCATGAAAAAGCCGCACAAGCACTGAGTTTATGGACAGGAACCACTTTACTGGCTATTATAAATACTAAGATGGAGATTATTTCATAGGAAATAAAATTTCTCCATTTAAAATATAAAAACTAAGTTTCCATCATCTAAACTACAACTCGACGCTCTCCTATACAATGGAAAACGCTTACAAGCGTTTATGCTTTCTACAGCTAGATAATTGACTCGGTACTCAACGATGTTTGAAATACAACGACCTTCGGAATAAGTGTTTCCACATTCTTCTCAAGTACCCATCTTCAAATTGGAGATAAGCAACAGCCTGAGTGAACATACAATGATATTGGAGCATTAAGGAACAATTACAGCTCCAATGCACGAGGACAAATTGTACATAAGGAACTTCAGAATCTCAACTTGTCTCTATTTCTGGCACTCAACCAGTAATGTCTCTATGGGATTTGAGGCATATTGCATGATGTGTTTACATCTTAAACTTGCTGTGAAGATAATGTTCTTTTGAGAACCTGTCTTGCTATGTATATTCTACTACCTCAGAGTAGATATTTTTTGCCATTTTGGAGATTTTTCAGAATTCGGGAGACTTCCCAGTTCTGAAAAGAATTGTCCTGTTTATTTTAGAGTAAGCGGTCTTACCTGTGCTCTTGACCTGACGGGGTCACCAGGTCAGGGAGGGTCAAGCGTCCTTCACATCTCTTCCTCAAATTGGTAATATGCTAAAATAAAACACCATCAAAAAATCATTCACTATGCTGGTTGTATGGAGTTGCATGACAAACTGTCGTGTAGCAAGGGATGCGACTATTTATGTCAGATATCAAATAATAAACCACAAGGGACACTGACTGGGGCAATTTGAACTGATTTTGGATTGAACAAAGAAAATAGACTAGAGTGGGACTCGAACCAACAACCTCTGTATTAACGTACCGGCGCTCTACCAACTGAGCTATCTATATCTAGCCCTATATTTATTTAGTTCAGATATCAAATAATAAAATGCAAGGGAAACTGACTGGGTAAGTTTAAAATGATTTGGGATCAACAAGGAAAGTTTGACTGGCGCAAGACTTGAACTGAAGAACGCTAGATTAAAATGCCGGTGAAATTTGAATTTGAGAAAAGGGACAAATGGTTCCCAAAACCAAAGGTATATCAAAGTTCCTTTTAAAAAGAGATTCACCCAAACGAGGAAAGCAAGGACAACAATGATGTGCAAATGATTCTCCTTGAAATCATGCAACATTTTGAGAATGTGTCTAAATAAACAGCTCGACAAACAGACAAACAAACAGTGGACACAGATGGATCAACAAACCTCTGGATTATCCTCAGCATAGCCTTTATCAAACTCTTGTCTAATATTGCAATAGATAGACAAACAGACAGACAGACAGACCGCACACACAGATGGACTATTAAACAAACCTCTGGATTATCCTCAGCATAGCCTTCTTCAAGTAACTCTTGTCTAATATTGCAATAGATAGACAAACAGACAGAAAGCAGACACAAATGGACCAACAAACCTCTGGGTTATCCTCAGCATAGCCTTCTTCAAGTAACTCTTGTCTAATATTGCAATAGATAGACAAACAGACAGACAGACAGACAGACAGAAAGCAGACACAAATGGACCAACAAACCTCTGGGTTATCCTCAGCATAGCCTTCTTCAAGTAACTCTTGTCTAATATTGCAATAGATAGACAAACAGACAGACAGACAGACAGAAAGCAGACACAAATGGACCAACAAACCTCTGGGTTATCCTCAGCATAGCCTTCGTCAAGTAACTCTTGTCTAATATTGCAATAGATACACAAACAGACAGACAGACAGACAGACAGAAAGCAGACACAGATGGACCAACAAACCTCTGGGTTATCCTCAGCATAGCCTTCTTCAAGTAACTCTTGTCTAATATTGCAATAGATAGACAAACAGACAGACAGACAGACAGACAGACAGAAAGCAGACACAAATGGACCAACAAACCTCTGGGTTATCCTCAGCATAGCCTTCTTCAAGTAACTCTTGTCTAATATTGCAATAGATAGACAAACAGACAGACAGACAGACAGAAAGCAGACACAAATGGACCAACAAACCTCTGGGTTATCCTCAGCATAGCCTTCTTCAAGTAACTCTTGTCTAATATTGCAATAGATACACAAACAGACAGACAGACAGACAGACAGAAAGCAGACACAGATGGACTAACAAACCTCTGGGTTATCCTCAGCATAGCCTTCTTCGAGTAACTCTTGTCTAATATTATGAATATTGACGGTAGTTTGGAGGCTTGGTAGATGTACACGCTGTACTAGAGGGTCTACCCATAGGGTGTTGTTCAGACTATCAGAGGAAACAAAAACAACACTTCAAGGTGTAAGCTCAACAATTAGTTATTCTACCATAATTAAAACTGGTACTTAAATAAATAGTAGTTAATGATAAATAGAAGAGTTATTTAAACATATAAAAGTATGTGTTTGAAATGAGTGTGATTGAAACATAGCAACTAGTTTTTATATAGCAATTTAACTTTGGGCATCTCTAAGCGCTTGTATTTTTTTCCAGCTGCCACTGCAAAAAAAACAATGGTGCACCCCTTTCTCTTGGTAATATTACTGTAACTGTTTTTTTTTATGTGCATTTTGCAACAACTTCTTGTCGCCACTGAAGGCAGAGCAATCTTGATCAAGTGTCTTGCTAAAGAACATAACTACTTCTATCCTACAGACGTAACAGATCATACTTACTTGAGAATGATCTTCCCTTCGAGTTGTTTATCGTGGATCTTGTTATGGACAAAGAAACCAGCCTGGAAAACAAGTAAACAGTGAGGCAAGTTTGGTATCGTCTTTTGGTTATTAGTCACTTTTCAATAATGAGAGTTCTTAAAGGTAAAGTATACCTTTGGGTATTTGGTACCATCGTGTTGTTTAAATGTAGGTATGCACATGTACAATCAAACTAACCTGTGAATGTTTCATTTCAAAAGGAGGTAGATTTATTTTAGATGTTGCCGAAAAGTCTGGAGTGGCTATGTCCAGGCAGGAAGAAGTATTAATCACACAATCTGAGAAACGTGTCTCTAATTGTGATGTTTTTGAATCCCTTTCTCTTAAACATTCCTTTGAAGGAAATCCTTTCTCAAAATGTTATACATTATCAACAGCTGCAGTGCTTTCTTACAAAGTCAGTTTTTATGGTCATTAACTTCTTGGAGTAGTTACCAAAGGTATACTATCCCTTTAAGGCAGGTTACAAAATATGGATTTTAACTCAATACAAATTCAGCACCGTGTCTTTTTAAGACATACCAAACCTGAAAATAATTATGTTTTATGACAAATGAATGTCATTTATTTCCCACCTGAGTCGTCCAATCAGTGTCGCCATCCAGCGGTTTAATCCGACACACAACTATCTCAACAACCTGAAGATAAATCATCAACAAAAAAAACATCTTATTCCATTTATCAAGAAATTGCTATCATATTAACCCTCTAGAGACCAATCATTTTTCTGTACAATGATCTCAAAACGCCCAGACATTGATAATATTGTTCATTTCTTTAATCAAATGTTGTCAATAAAAATGTCAACAGAAATAAATGAAACAACAAATTTAGTTTTGTGTTTAGAAATTAGGAAACTACGTTTGAAAATTTCATCAAGCCTTGCAGCAGTTTATGGCCGCTAAGGGCATTTTGGTCCAGCCCTCTTATGGCCGCTATGGTCTCTTAAGGTTTAAAGCCATTGGACACTTTCGGTAAACAGTAATGTCCAAGGCCCACACTTCGTGAATCACAACTTCTATATAAAATAACAAACCTGTGAAAATTTAGGCTCAATCGGTCATTGGAGTCGGGAGAAAATAACGGGAAAACCCACCCTTGTTTCGGCACAATTCGCCGTGTCATGACATGTGTTTAAAATAAATCCTTTATTTGGTTTTTCTGTACCGAAAGGGTCCAATGGCTTTAAACACATTCCTCAAGAGAGTGAAGTGTCTTACCTGATGAGGTATGATGGATAAATGATCAGGTAGTCTTAGAAGCTTACTGACTGGTACCCGCTCCGTCCTTCCCTGGTCGATGTATTGTACCTGAACACAGCAAATATAACGAGGGATATGATAAAAAGAATTTTTTTTTATTATAGGCCTTGACCATAGAAATAGAACCCGGAGTTAGCAGCGAATTTTGGCTTCTGCCCGTGCATACTCCATGCTACTAGGCATTCTACGCTTACAAGGCTAGCGCAGAAATTCGGCGCTTGCACATAAGCGAGGAATCGTGATTGATCGTAAGCGCGGAATTCGCCGGTAAGCAGAGCCATGAAGTTCGGCCCTGGTCCCGCTGGCCAGTCACTGAAAAACGTACTGGCAAAGAGGATACGGAAGGATTTGGGATGCAAATGTTAATAAATGAATCATAAAACTTGTGTAAATTATTACTATTCATGAAAACACGCTTCTCATGAGCTAAAGTCAATTTAATTAAAATAAAAAAAATTAAGAAACATTGACCCACCTCTTTTTCCTCTTCAAACATTGAACTTCCTGTCCTCTTTGACCTTTGCACCCTGACCCTATGGTAGACGTGCTGACCATCTTCAATCACACAGAGGTCACCAGCCATATGAGAACTACACGCTTCCTTGTGGTTTGGGTCACTGAACCACAAAGCAAGGTCAAAGGCAAGGTCAAGATGTGTAGTTGGCATGGCAACAGCATCACTGGCTTCGGTGTTTCTGTATTCCAGTATGCGAGCGTAGAAGTTTGAAGCATCTACAACATGTGTGACTAAAATCTGTAAAAGTTGGGTCAAAATTTGTTGTTGAGCATTTCATTTCTGTGTTTTAAAACCAAGACATCACTATAATACAAAAACTTGAAATAAAAACAAGAATAAGTCTAAAAAGTACATCACATAAAACACACGAAAAGCTAAACAAGTGATAAAGCTTTAAGCCAATAAATAAAAATCACCTCTCTATAAAATTTAGCATTTGGACCAAGAATTGAACAGATGACTGGCAATTGGCAAGAATGATCTCCAATAGCGGTCTGTATTTGTGAATAAAGGCCTAATTCTGCCGGCCTTTTGCACAAAACCACAGCTCAACTCTTGTGCATTGTTCTTTGGGAATTTGTGGCGTAAAAATTTGCTTTGTATTTGCACTCCCAGGAGGTATGAACCGGGGTTAAACACTAACCCACCTCCAGGTCAAATGCTTTTTAACTTTGGTAAAAGCACATTGAACTGCCTCATTTTGGATGTGATAATAGATAAAATCAACAATTTAAAATTTTAGTTAAAAATCAACTTGTCAACTCACCTTCACAATGCCTGATGGTGGTAGATGAAGATGGTTAGCTTGGCTACCCGGCGTATCTAAGTCTGAGAACACCTGATGGCGCCCTGTACACGATTTCTCATTCCTACAAGATCAAAAAATCAAGTTCTTATCAAAGGAATGAGCACAAAGCATGAAAGTTTGTGAGCAGGAAAGCTTCCAAGTGCGAAGCCTGCATACATTCACTCGTCTTTGGTTTTGGACCTGCAGCCGATTTCACAAAACGCTAGGATTAATCCTATCTCAAGTTAGGATCATCTTAAGGTCTGCACGCTACAGTGCAGGGTTGGGGCTCGTACTAAGATTAATATTAAGTTAGGAAGAGTTTGGTACATACCTGCACCTCCCAAATGCCTTGAGTTGGTGGCAAAGAGACTTGGACTTCTTGCTCATTTCCTTCTCCTTAACACGATAAGAAAACAAAGCAATATTTAAATGAAAACAAGGTTGCACTTAATTTCTGAAAGTTCACCAACAAGCCTCAGGTATTACAGTTACATTTCCCCTCATACATGTATTATTCAAAATATTTGAAAAACATATTTCAAAAGCTCCTTTCTACAAAGTGGTGTATGCTAAGAATGCACAACAACTTTGCCATTATGGCCTCTTCCACTTTCAGCAAGGTAGGTATAGTTTCCCTCAGTTATTTGCATAGTTCAAACACCCCTTTCTACAAAGTGGTATATGCTAAGAATGCTCAACAAATTTACCATTATGGCCTCTTCCACTTTCAGCAAGGTAGGTATAGTTCCCCTCAGTTATTTGCATAGTTCAAACACCCCTTTCTACAAAGTGGTATATGCTAAGAATGCTCAACAACTTTACCATTATGGCCTCTTCCACTCTCAGCAGGGTAGGAATAGTAAAACTGCACCTGCTCAGTAGATTTGCAAGTCCAGGGGAATGCAACGTGTGCTCCTTGGATATGAGAAGAATGGACTTGCAGTCTGACACCTTACTCTGTATACAAATTTACAATAATAATAACAGCATTAATCTAAAGCGCCTTTTCCAGCGGCTCTGCAAAGTGCTACAACAAAATCAAATGATAACCACAGAGGAAATATTAAGTGCTTTCACTACCCGATTTTCATAGAGCTTCTTAGACAGAAAATAGTGCTTAATTTGTTTTGCTTAGCTGAAATGAGAAGGATGCTCATCATAAATTAAACATGTGACATGGTAGATTGCCTGTTAACCTTAGTCTGGTAAGCATAAAGCATTTTTTGCTTTTTTTCCTTTGCTTAGCTACTTTTTGTGCTTCAGCAGCTGTATGAAATAGGGCCCAGATCTTTGACTGGACTGCATGGTGATAGCATTCTTTCAGTGCATCCCAGTTTATTTATTTGTTTGTTTGCTTGTTTAGATGATTTTGCTGCAAGGGAACTCTGCAAACTTCCACAAGGGGATATAAACACCGAGTTGGCATGGGCCAATCTCTCTCATACAAACATTGGTTTAACGTCTAGGATTATGCATTGGACAAATAAAAAAAATTGTGTATCAGTAACTAGACAACTATACTTTTTCTAGTCATTGTGAAATCACCGATTAGCTTGGTAGGATTCGAACCCACAACCTTGTAATTGCAAGTCCTGCAGTCTTACCACTGGACCACGGTGACCAGTTTGAACCACAACCCCAGATCCTCTTACCTTTTCAAGCTGTGATGAGAAGTGGTCCATCATCGTACTGAGACGTTGACCGAACTTCTGTTTGGACGGCGGGAAGTCAAAATGGACGACGGTACTAGCATCAGTGATACCCAAGTCTTGGCACGCATCATCGGTACAAACTGCAACGAGGAAAGGTTGGACGGAAGATGGAGAGAAGATGGATTCAGTATAAGACTACAGAAGTCTCATAACAACAAAGAAAGACATAATAAAAATAGGTTATTATATTGTGAAGGCCTTGAATTTTGTTTAAAACGAATGAACCCCATCACAGCGTGCAGCAATAAGCCATTTGCGAGTTACATGTACAGTATCGCAACCTCCAGGATGAGCAGACCCTAGTACCATTGTGTCATACACATCCATTCAGAATTGTGTATGGGTGTTCACCGTCTCTTACGCAACCACGCAAAAGCTTGCCTCTAATCGCGTGGCGTAGCAACTGTCTCGGTAGTCTGAGGAATTCAAATGTAAGCGGTGCATTGTAACTAAGCAAGTCATTGTACCAGACATTATTCAAATCTAGCTCACAAATGGCTTGATGTTTTGTTATAGCATGGTAACATATTCCTCTTCTAGGGAGGCGCTCTACTGTCATCTTCCAACATCTTCCAGCAGACATATTTTTGTTTTCATGAAAAACTTTATTACGACTGAGTACACATTGTTTAATAAGCAGACGAATAGTTGTTTAAATAATAAAAAATTATTCACTGTTCCCTTGAACACGGGGCTGTTTCTAATTGTACAAAGCTCTGGAAATTGATCAACGGTGGGAACGAGTAGGGTAATATATAACGGTTAACAAAAATCATGATACCCTGTGCGCTGTGCGTCATGCGTAGTGCACATCCTTAGCCATGTAACATGCGTCTTTGTATCACATCACCCGATTGTAAAACTTTACAATTTGTTTTGACCATGGTATAACATAATTATTGTTTCTTACCCAATATTGGCAGAGAGTCTTGTTTATGTTCCGTATGCCATTCTTTCATGACGGCCTCTAAATGATGTCTTGGCATATCCTTGAACGCTAGTAATGTGTAGTAGCAGTAACCGCCCAAGAGAAGCTGTCAAACAATCAATAAGTCCAAGTCAGAGGAACCAAAAAGCATTTTAAAGAAAATCAGCTAACAGGTCCAGATTTAACATTTTAACGTTGTATTCAAGTATTTTTTACCGGTCTTTTGCCTGGGTTTTTCTTGAGTTGCCTGAATTGGGTTGCTGGTGAGTAAAGCGTATTCCTCCTGTGGAAGGTTTGTTTTGTCTTTTCTTGAGATTTTACAACCAAATGGTCAGCCACTTTAAAAGTGACTTTCTGTCACTATTGGCTTTCCCTGCCAGGGTTCTTTGTTTTGCTTCTAAGTGTTTTAGTGTACCACCCCCACTGGAGGTTGACTCCTGCATTTATCTGCCCACCAATCCGGGTTCCTCAAAACTTTCGTAGGCGTTTTTTACATTTTTGTATTCTTCTTAAAACTACTGTATTGTTTGTTCTTGTAGATCGTTTGATTTGCCATTTTTCAATGTTTTTGTTTGCTTGCAGATAAAATTCAATTGAATGAAAGTTTATCATTGCATTGTTTGCCTCAATGGACAATCAACAAATAACTCTTACAAGACACAACATCCATAAGACACACTTCTGAAGCTCACCTCTTGAGATGTTTCAGAAAAACTACAAATGTGTGTTTTAATTTGAGTTCAAGGAACTAGGCATTCAAGAAGAATTCACTGCAATGTTTTATAAAAACCTACCTTTTGAAGTTTCTGTGCATCTTCCTTTTTATTAGTGAAGATGACGACTCGTCCGGATCTGGATTCAAGAAGTGATCTGATAACAGCAGCTCGACCGTCTGGCTCAACTCTTAATACAACCTACAAATATAGTTTCAAATTAGATAACATTAGTCTTACTCAATATTAGGAATTGAAGTTTACTATTCTGTTTTCTAAAAAAAATTACAGCAAAACCAAATTACGTACATATTGTTTTATGAAAAAGTAAAGTCTGTTCCGAGCTAATATGACTCATCAGGTCGGTGTTTATATCTGTTTTTCCTTGGCATTAAACAACTGAGAATATTTCTATTCTCCCTGGACAGGATGCCAGTCCATCACAGGTTACTCCCCAGCTCTCCCCGTTAAGTATTTGTACTCCTGGGTGGAGTGAAGCAGTTATGATAGTGCCTTGCTCAAAGACACAAGTGTCACAACTGACATTCTGTAAATTATAGAACTTGAGTCCACCACCCTGGGCCGCTCGGCCACAACACCCCAAATAATTTATTCTTACCTGGCGCACTCTAGCATAGACTGCTGCCTCCAGTGGGAAGGTACAAGCAAAGATCGGATCTGACATATAGCTCCTGACGAATGACCCCATAGCCATGGTCCATTGTGATGCAAAGAGAACAAGCTGTCTAGGTGCAGTACGATGAATACTATCGCTCATAGATAACATTGAACCAAAATCACCCATCAACTGCTTCACCTGCTCACAAGAAAATATTGAAAATGAAAATGAAAAGTTGAAAATGATTCAGCAATATTTGGCACTCCTTTTTACACTGCTTTAACAATTCTGTATCTGTATCTTTTACACATCTGTTTTTTCTCCATAGGGTTTTTAAGTGGGAAAATGATTAAGTTCGCTTTTCTGGGAGTGCTTGGCTGTAAAACCAAAATTCATAAATGAAATATTTAGAGACGTAGAAACTGACGTTTAGTTACAAGTTGAAGAACTATTTACCTCTGATGTATAATCTTCACAAAGAATGTCTGCATCATCAAAGACCTGTAGGAAGATTTCAAGAAAGTTAAGACAATAAGAAGGGCAGAAGTACTCTTTTATTTCTTAAGAAACTTCAACACATCAAAGAACAAAAATATTTGTGTTTTAAAATAAATATAACTACTTCAATTCAAACTCACATTAATTCCAAGATTTCAAGAAAATTTCAACCCAATACACAGTCCAAAAATTAACGAAGTAACCATAAATGCATCGTTGACTATGCAGAAAATTCGATAAGTATAAAGGATTCCTCCAGAAGCCATGGCTTGTTATTGTTAGACAAAAAGAACGTGAACAGGAAAAAGAAACTTCGGCATATGGCACCAATTTCTGTCTGTCTTAATGATCTCCCATCAAGGGAACTCGGGCAAAACTCCCACAAAGGGATATAAATGCCCAGCTGGCAACAGCCAATCTCTCTCATACAAACTTTGATTTAACGTCTATTACTAGTTGCACCATTCAAGAAATTGTGATTCAGTAACTAGACGACAATACTTATTCTTAGTCATTGTGGAATCAGTGCTTAGCTTGGCTAAATTCAAACCCACAATCTTGTGATTGCAAGTCCTGCAGTCTAACCACTGGACTTACATAACATGCCATGTTTTACAAAATAATGGGGGTTTAATGACCTGGGCCCAACTTCATAGAGCTGCTTAAGCACAAAAGTTTGCTTAAGCAAAAAAATCCTGGCTTAATAAAATCAGTTTACCGGCCAAGACACCACTTAATCATGTTATGCTAAGTAAACAACAGCTAAATACCAGTCACAAGTAAAGTATATGCCATGAAATTTTGGCCAGTTACATGTGTAAAATAAGCGAGCTATTTTCGTGCTTAAGCAAATTTTTTGCTTAAGCAGCTCGATGAAATTGGCCCCTGGAGTTAGTAGTACTTACCAAGTGGCTGAGTCTGCGAAGGCTGGCATGCTCTCCTTTGATCATTCTAAGCAAGCAAGGTAAAGTAGCAACAAGGACACTACATCCATTCATCAACTGGACCTAAACAAAGATAAGAAAACATGACATCAATATATGGCAAGTGAATAAAGTGTCCCAAAATGATACACACCTCTTGGTTCATTTTATGCAATCTTCACTTGCTTCCAATAAAATTTAGACTTATTTACAAACTCATGCTTCTTACCTACCCCTCAATACCGACTGCACCATCATATTTATCTGAATTCATAGAGCCTTATAACTCTATATAAACCTTTCCAACATAACCAAGAGACCTTCAGAATAAAAACCCCTCCCTCCTACCATCACATACCTCTTGATCTTCCAACCTGCCACCATGAATCAAGATAACTTTACTGCTTCGTTGAGATGGAAGACATCTCTTACACTGGTCAAGTGTCTTGCTCAAGGGCACAAGTGTCATGATCGGGAATCAAACCCACACTCTGCTGCTAACAGCACCAGAGCTTGGATCCGGTGATCTAGGCCCAATTTCATAGAGCTGCTTAAGCACAAACTTTTGCTTAAGCAAAAAAATCTTTGCTTAGTAAAATCAGATTATCGGCCAAGACACCACTGATTCTTATGCTAAATAAACAACCGCTAAATACCAGTTATAAGCAACGTATATGGCATGAAATTTTGGCCAGTAACATGTGTAAAATAAGCGAGCTATTTTCGTGCTTGAGCAGATTTTTTGCTTAAGCAGCTCTATGAAATTGGCCCCTAGACTGCTAGGCCACAACACACCACAAAACAGGTAAACCTTTCAATACAACCACAAGACCTTCAAAATAAAACCCCCTCCCTTCTACCATCACATACCTCTTGATCTTCCTCTGACCCTCCTCCATGAATCAAGATAACTTTACTGCCTCGTTGAGATGGAAGAAATCTCTCACACTGGTCATAAACCTCAGCAGCTTGACGCCATCTTGGACATACAACGATCACCAGAGGCTGGAAACAAATCAATAAATAATTGGCTGGAATAAAACAGGAGCTAGAGTCATTTCAGCCAGAAGTTAATTTCATAACTTTTCAAAGACCAACTTCAAAAACTTTATTTGACAAGTAATTCATCTGAAACTCGATCACCAATATGGCTCATTTGGACAGTGTTTGTATTCAGTTTCGTTGACATTAATTAAATGACTGAGAATATTTCTTCTCCTCCTGGACAGGATGCAGCTCTTGCCAATACCCATTTGTACTCTTGGGTGAAGAGAAGCAATTATGATTAAGTGCCTTGCTCAAGGACAGAAGTGTCAAAACTGACCACCGCCCTAATAATAACAAATTCTTATATAGCGCATTTCACAATAAACCGTATCAATGCGCTTTACACTAGTCCCCTGGTCAATGGGCCAATAAACATCCCTTTATCTTTCTCAGCTCCCATTAGGGAGTATACAGCCCGAGCTGCCGTGGCGCTCCGAAGGCTTTATCATTCACAATATCAACCTCTACCCTCGCAGGTACCCATTTATACCCCCTTGGTGAAGAGAAGCAATTATAGTAAAGTATCTTGCTCAAGGACACAAGTGTCACGACCGGGATTCGAACCCACACTCCGGTGACTTGGCATCAGAACTTGAATTTGATGCTCTACAGCCCTAAACCGCTCTGCCACAACACCACACACACAATAAAAGTAAGATTCGATACTATCGTTTCTACTCACCCCATTGCCTGGTGGTAATGAAGAATACGTCGTCGGCTGCATTGTCTGTGCAATCAATGGCAATAGAAACGCTAAGCTCTTCCCAGTCCCGGGGGCGGAGATACCCACCGTATCCCTCCCTCTGAGAATAGAAGGCCAGGAGTAGGCTTGGATGGCACTAGGGCCCTGATAACCAAGCTTGGTGAGTTTCTGCATAGGGAAACAATCAAATAAAGAAGAGTTTTTATTTTAAAAATAATCACACACAGGCTTCACAGCCGGATGGACACACTTTGGAAAATTATCTTCGGAATTGTTTAAAGGCACTGAACATGTTTTGGTCATTACTAAAAAATACACATTTTGGTAACCACTCAAAATACATATTATCACAAAAATCTACTTGGTAACAACAACGGAGAGCTGTTGAAAGTATATAACATTGTGAAAAACAACTCTGGAGGAATGTAGGTTTTGAAAAAGAGGTAATTTCTCGCTAAAATATTTAAACCCAAAAGCACACAAAACCCAAAGCACACAAATTTGTGTAAAATGGGTGTTTTTTTTTTTCATTATTTTCCTGCAACTTCGTAACCAACTGAGTAAAAATTTCACAGTTTTGTTATTTTATGCATATGTTAGGATACACCAAGTGAGAATATTGGTCTTTGACAATTACCAATAGTGTCCAGTGCCATTAAAGTGAGGTTCGACACTGATTCTACAAATATGGTTATTTGTTATGACAGAAGGTAGTTTTTACACATCATTACCTGAAGTATAGCCTGAGGGAAGAATGAATCTTCAATGGTAAGCATCGGTGCAGGCGGTCTATCTCCATGGATCAGTATGCCGGAATTCTGCTGCACTAATTGATGATGCACCTGTTTCTTCTCCATAGAGGAGGACACAGATTTACTTCCGGAAGAAATCTGATTCAGAAGTCTGTTGAAATAAACACCCAAGAAAAACAACAATGAAAGGAGTGACTTTCATCTATTATTTGAAAGAAATAATGCAAATTTTGACAAAGAAAGGAAATTATTACAACAATTTACACCTAATAATTCAAATAGTAACAGTACGACATAGACCTTCCTCCACTTTGCAAATTCTCATGTCTTAGATTGAATATTATAAAATAAACTACAGATACTTTGGTGAGTATATCATATCCATTATTTGAAGGAAATAAAGTCACTATTGACAAAGAAAGGAATTGATAACACAAATTAATATAAATTAACTCAAATCAAATAAAAACTTGAACCTTCTTTTAGTTTGCAAATTCCCTAAGTTTTAGATTGAATATTGTAAAATATAACTACAGGTACTTTAGTGATCCCAGACTTGCTCAGAAATAGCTACAATCCCGGCCATTTAAAGCAACAAAAAGCCCTTTTTTCTTCTTAAAAAAAAGAAGTTGTTTTACGCCCACTCTATTAGCAACGGAAGTATATTGTATGTGCACATTCTTAATTTTATAAAGTCTTTATCATGCTCAAATATTTTAGACAGTCCCAGCCCGTTATCTTGTTGGGGCCCCGCCCCCCTTTTCAATGTTGGCTCTCATTGCCTGGTCTGCACTCCAACTAAGCTTAAAAACATTGAGTGAAAAAACGGGGGAGGGTATGTTTTTTTGTTAATGTCATATGTGACCCTTGCATGCCCCAAGCATTTTTGCCAGGATTGTAGCTTCAACAGTGGCAGAAGTGTCACATTTTCCAATGGTTGACAATCAAGAGAAGTACATTACAAAATTGTCTTTGCACAATTTTTAAAAATGCTACTAGCACATCTTACATTCACATTTGTAATCAATAAAAAGACTCTGACCTTTGACCTATGACCTTGAATTGTGGTATCACTGGGGTCATATACTGAGTGGGTTCATCGGAGGACGAGTTGTAATAATCTGGATCGGATGAAAAGCCACTTCTCCTGTTAGACCAAACATCGGTTTTTAACTGATTTCACAATGAGTAGAATAAAGTACATGTATTGTCCTTACAATTTCTTGATTTGTGCAATTCACATTCATAGACGTTAAACAAATGTTTGTACGAGAGAGATTGACTGTTGCCAGCTTGGTGTTTATAAAACCCTTGTGGGAGTTTGCCGAGTTCCCTTGATGGGAACATCATTAAGACCGATAAACAAACCTTCCATGTTGCTATACAAATGTGACGTCAGTGAGAAGGGAGGGCTAACAAGACACTAATAATTAGTGAAACTTGATCATGCAGACACAAAAAAACAATTACCTTTCCTGTGTTTTTCTGACACTCGATAAAACGGCAGGTGGGCAGATCGTTTGTCCAGGCTTTAGGGAATCCATCTCCTCTGGCATGAGAGAGAATTTACCTCCAACAGCAAACGGGAGCCTCGTAGCACCTGACTTGTTGGTCTGTACAACTTTGAACGGTGAAGGCGTTTTCAATCTCAGACTAGCTGCTTCTCTTGGTTGTTGTTGTTGTTTAATGTCAGGTGAGGTTTGAGCAACAGGTGTTTGGGACGATGTCTTAGTGAGTGGTTGTGGAGACTGGTTTCTTGCTGATGGCAGACTTTTGGAAGATGGTTGAGTAAGCGCTTGTGTAGATAGGTTTCTGGCTGATGGAGGCACGTCAACCGTCTTCTTAGTGTTCTCCATAAGTGCCATCATCTGAGATAACAGTTGCTTCGGGGATTTGGTTACGGGTTGACCATGCTGCGAGTGTTGTTGTGAAGACAGCCCTACAACTCCTCCCAAAGTTGTTTCCAAGTCTAACCCTTGTCTCTCAGAATCTGAAGCCAGTGGAGATGTTAATGGACTGGGCACACTCCGTTTGTTTGATTTCAACCTTAGTCCATCAGAGCCTGAAGCCATCGGAGGTGTAGGTGGACTAGAAATACTTCTTCTGCTTGTTGTGGATTGGACATCAGATTCGCTGCTTGGAGACAGAGATCGTCTTGAACTAGAGTACCTCGGTGATCTTGTTTTCTCTGGTGTAACGGAAATTGAACCTAATGGCAAAAAGAACACAAAACAATTAAAAGGAACGTTACAGAATTGGTAAGAAACAAAACCGTGAAGATCACAGATTTACATAAAACTTACATGGTCTATTGATTATGATAGTTGAAAACATCCCTTGAAATATTTCTGTCTGAAATTCCATAGTTGATGAGAAATAAATAACCTAATTTCGCGTTTGGAGTTTATCGCTCAGTGAGCAGTTTATTCAATTTTTTTTTTGCATCGCTGCAATGCCAAATGTGTAATCGGTTTTTCACTACTCTCTCGAGGGATGGCCGATTGATCTCAAACTTCTACAGGTTTGTCAGTTTATGTTTATGGTGGATTACATAAAGTGCTCACACTGTCAGCAGCTGTTTTGTTAGCAAAACCAATTCTGTATTGTTCCTTTAAGCTGCAAATGTATGCAGGGAACTAGTCACACACATGGCATATTACACAGTGTTTTAGCTGGTAACCCAGTTCCTGCTATCAGCAAAGCCTCTCAATGTTTAACAGCTTTAACAAATTCGTGCCGTGGTTATTTACTCACCATCCAGAAGTGACGATACATCTCCTTTCGTTGCATAGTCTAGCTTCAATAGTTCCTCATTCACATTCACCTGAAGATTAAAAATCATTCCAGGTCAAATCAATCAGTCAAATCAGTCACATCACAATCAGTCAAATCAAAATCAGTCAAATCAAAATCAGTCAAATCAAAATCAGTCAAATCAAAATCAGTCAAATAAAAATCAGTCAAATCAAAATCAGTCAAATCAAAATCAGTCAAATCAAAATCAGTCAAATCAAAATCAGTCCAATCAAAATATGGTTGGAGTATTAAATCTGAGAAATCCTTATAATCTTTGTTATCTCCAAAGGAGTACACCCCCTTATAAGCTTCAGGTTTGTGTGGCAGAATGTGACTTCCCTGACACCATAATTGTATTCATTTTGCAACTACCTTCACAATTGGTGCAAGAAACAAAACAAATCTATTCAATGACAACAATGTAAACAAAAATGAGATATGATGAACTAAAGTGTACCTGGTTCAGATCCACACTGACGTACAGTGTGACTAAAGATACACCATCCTGTCTTGTATGGTGGATATCAATCTTGGCTGGTTTACCTAAAGATAAAAAAAACAGGACATTAGTAAAAAATAAAAAACAGACAGATCTACTAATGGGAGACTTTGGAACACTAGGTGGCAGCAGACTTACCAGGTAAATTCCCATTGCTTACGTAGTTCTGAGCGTGCGCGCATTACCGAGAACAATGGATTTTACCTGGTTAGTCTGCTGCCACCAAGCGCCCTGAAAGTCCCCTCTTGGTGATCTAAGTGTCCCACTTGTTATTCAAATTAGAAATGTTACAAGCAAACCCTGTCAGCCCTAGCTCGTTTCAGAACCAATATTTCTTCCTAAAAGTTTTCTTTTTTTTCTAACCTGCTAACATTTCTTCAAAGTACTCCACTGCTGCCGTGTCCCATTTTGTGGTTGGTCTGGAAAGAAACAATTGTTCAATATAAATTTGCATTTGGGATTTGAGGCATTGCATAGGGCCCAGTGAGGTATCAATGTATATTTGGTTTGCAGTAACTTACTCACTTCATTCTTTTGTTAAAAAAAAAAAAAAAATCTTTTCTACATCTTCCTCATTTATTAAAGCAATCGCACAACATCGGTAAACAGTATTGTCCAAAGGCCCATACTTTGTGTATCACAACTTATATATAAATTAACACACCTGTGAAAATTTAGGCTCAATTGGTCATCGGAGTTGGGAGAAAATAACGGGAAAACCCACCCTTGTTTCCGCACGTTTCGCCGTGTCATGACGTGTGTTTAAAATAAATCCGTTATTCTCGATATCGAGAATTTATAATTGTTTTAATGTTTTCTCCAAAAGTAAAGCATTTCATGGAATAATATTTCAAGGGAAGTCTTTCACCATTACCTTCTGTAAAACCTGTAAGTTATTTGTAAATCTGTGAACTTTAAATTTTTGTTCTGTTCAGAAAGTGTCCAATGACTTTAACGTAATGTGTAAGTACAAAAGAAAAGAACAAACAAACCCACAAAATAAAAAAACAATTGATAAAGGATCTCTTTGTGAAAAATGGGATATCTTCAAGCGTGTTAGAACCCTAATTTATTTGAATTGATGGAGTGTTCGCTAATGTGCAACAGTGTTACGTAACAGCACTCTCATTGGCTTCACCTGTCGTACAATAACAAACAGGAAAAGTGAGATCATGTGTGGATCTACTTTCTGGGTAGATTATGCTCTTTTGAGAACTTGTCTTTCTATAGACGATGTGACCTGTGACATCACATGTTTACAAAAGAGCCACAGAGTCTGGACTTCCTGCAGGCAAGATTTGTACACAGCCTATAATGAAAGAAATCATAAAATCTGATTTTTTTATGGAGATTGCACTCTCTAATTCTTATCAACTTTTGATATGATGAAAAGGGGCACATCTCAAACTTGTCCAGCTTTTAATTTCATAATTCTTGGATTTATGAGGAAATTATGACACAAAATGTGAACTTTCCCATATGACCTGTGTAATACTGTGCCTGCCAGAATACTCAAAGAATGTACACGGTCACACTTATTGTAAACAAAGTTCACATGGTCTATATATTCTAGTCTTGGTAGTAAACCATTAAATTAAATCAAAATCGCCAAACGGTGGGTCCAATTCATACAAAGAAAGTAGCGACTTACTGCATAGTTGCCTGATCTTCTTCAAATGACACTTTAAGAGTGAGTGGAAGGAGGTCATAGAGGGCGTACTCCCTCGCTTGAAATGGTACATCAAGAAACGAGGCTGGAATGTCACGCATTCTAAGGAGATCAACAAAATCAGTTTTTGTTTAAATTCCACGGGGAAGGAAGTACAGTAAAACTAAAGCTCTTGTTCTGGTCATAGTTGTCCCAACGATGTATGCCATCTAGTTATCCTAACGATTTATTTTATGTACTCAAAAACTGTCATCAATCGTACATGTATGACCCATAATGTACATGTTATCACGGTAGGGCAATAATACTCAAGAAACACTTTTGACTTTGGGATGTATCAATGCAACACAAATTAGCAAGGTGTATTTAGTTTGGTGAGAAAGACCAGTTTAAAAACATTTATACAAAATTTTGATTTTTTTTTATTGTGACATCACAATTTGCATAGCAATAATTATTCATTCATTCATTCAAACTTACATTTATTTCCATACGTCATGAAAACAGTACAAACAATTTTTGTTAAAGGACCAATAAACAAAGCTATTTAATGAGGCAGAGCAAATTAAATAGAGTATGGAGGCGTCATCTGGAAGCCGAGGCTTATGTAGGGATGCCTGGGGACAGACAATAAACGGAGACAAGAACGAACGGGCAGACAATTCGAACAAAGACAGACATGATGAGGACAATTAAGAATGAAACACAGCTTAAAGTCAATCCTAGCCTTTTATGATATTGGCTCCTGTGCAGCTTTATTGCATTTACAGAACATAAAAACAAAAATTACATATTGAGATAAAACTTCTTACCTGCTCGTAGGAACTCGGATTGATTCTCCATAATCCAATAAGACACAACTGCAAGAAAGTAATAGATTTAAGGCCGAGTTATAGTCGGTCGCAGGATGGTCGCTCGATCATGAAAAGAAATAGTTTTTAGGCCTCAGCAGTGACCATAACTTGTGTTTTTTAGGATGGCGCATCAAGATTTCCAACATGCGACCATCGCGCGACCGACTATAAACCAGCCTTAACAAATAATCAAATAGTAAACCAAAAGGGAAACTGACTGGGTAATGTTTCTTATAGGGCTAGATAGCTCAGTTGGTAGAGCACTGACACATTTATCCGGGGGTCTTTGGTTTAAATCCTGCTCTAGTCAACGTTTCTTTGTTCAACCCCAAATTAGTTCCCAAGTTGTTCATTTTTCCGATTACATCGTATCTTTTGAATATGCCTACATATTTACCAGTATTTTATTGTGTCTCATATAATTATTGTTATAGAAGTTCTTTGTATGTCTTTGTTAGCACTATGGAAATAAATGCTAAATTTAATCAAATGGAATAGTAGTATTTTTTTTACATTCCTGCATTTTTGTTTTGGTATTCCTCGTAATGCACAGTAAAATATCTTTTTATAGGTCACTGCGCAATAATTTGTATTATTATTATTATTACAAAATCTTGTATCGATCTATCATGCCCGAAAAATCATCACTTCTCAAATATTATATAATCATAAGCCAGAAATTTATGACTAAAACTCACCTAGCCTCTTCCAAATACTTGCGATGTATGATGCTAGTTACTCGAGCTCGATACCAATGATCAGTTTGCATCTTCCGTGCAAGACAAACCTAAGACATTCAAATGAATTCAAAGACGTGTATTCTCACTTGGTGTATTTA
Source organism: Asterias rubens (assembly GCF_902459465.1). Lineage (NCBI taxonomy): Eukaryota > Metazoa > Echinodermata > Asteroidea > Forcipulatida > Asteriidae > Asterias > Asterias rubens. The sequence continues at coordinate 2,217,563 of NC_047065.1, forward strand.
TTCCCAACATACATGTATGCATAAAAAAACAAATCTGTGGAATTTTTTACTCAATTGGTCATGGCAGTTGCAAGAGAATAATGAAAGACAAATTTGTGTGCATTCAGATGTCTAAAAAAAGGCTTTTAATATTTGAGTATGAAATTAATTGTTTCTCACAATGATTTATACTACCAACAGTTCTCCGTTGCTCGTTACCAAGTTAGTTTTTATGCTAACAATTATTTTGAGAAATTCATCAATATCTTGGCATACATAAGAGAAGAAACTGCCTGGCCTGGGGCGTCCACCCCTTACCCTTGCCAACCCCTTACCCATGCCATTCCCCTACCTACCATTCCTTTCTTTGCTTGGTAAACATGCATGCTCTGAAACTGATCTGAGCTACAGTATTCATCAATATCTTGGCATAAGAGAAGAAACTGCCTGGCCTGGGGCGTCATGCTCGGTCCAGGTACCTCCTTGGCCCAGAAATGACTTGGATCAGTCACCTGTTCATCAAAACGACAAAGATTTGGCAAGTTAGCATTTTATGTTTGGGAAAAACATATTTAGCTGTTGCAAATTGCTTACTAGAACAGTTTATTATTAAGCAATCATTTGACGAGTCTTACATAACATCAGGGTTCAAAGTTAACAATGGACTGCAGGGCCTAAGGCCGGTACTTTTAGCAGTGGGCAAGTGAAACCACAACCGGACAAGTCAGGCGGTCTTGTGTTTTTGTGTTTTTCAATTGACTAATAAACAGTTACACCTCATTGTGTAATATCTTTGTGAAAAATGTTGACAATGCGATATATCTTAATAATTATAGTGTTTATTCAACATGATATTGCAAAATAAATTGTGTAGAAAACATGCCGGTACAAACACTGCAGTCTTCTGGATTTCCGTAAAATTGGAGCCAAGTACACTTTTATTTTATTCACGATATATCGCCAACAATATATCGCGATATTCGATATAATCGCGATTAATGAAATTTGACATCATCAGTCTTCAAACTCCAAGTGAAAGTTGTAGAAGAGACAGTCATAGCTTAAGAGAGGTGTTCTAATGACCTATTCTTCTGGTTTTACTCCAAACCTATGGGGTGCAAGATGTCTCAGCTAGCAAATACATCGCGATATTTAATCGATATTGCGATATATCGCGATTATCGCGATATATCGCGATATACCGATATTTCGATTAAAACCAAATCCATCCGATATCGAAATCGTTTCCAAATTAATATCGCGATATTCTATAATATCGTGATATTGCCCAAGCTTAAGTACATCCTTACCATAACCATAAAATAACAAGCCTGAGTAATTTGGGCTCAATCAGTTTTCGAAGTTGCGAGAAAATTGTGAAAGAAAAAACACCTTTATTGGACAAATTTGTGTGCTTTCAGATAAGTCTTTTATTATTTTAGTGAGAAATTACCTCTTTCTCAAAAACTACATTACTTCAGAGGGAGTCGTTTCCCACAATGTTTTATACTATCAACAGCTCTCCAATGCTCATTACCAAGTCAGTAAGGCCTATTTAAGTTAATATTTGTTTTGAGTAACTACCAAACGTGTACCTTCCCTTTAAGGACACAAGTGTCACAAGTGGGACTCGAAACCACACTCAGAACACCAGAGTTTGAATCTGGTGCTCTTAACCGCTCGGCAACAACACTTTGACACTTCTATTTAATGTCTGTCCAACATGTCAACAGTAACAGAGAGTAAAAGATTTACCTTCAATATTGTAACGTCAATCGGAGCCATGTTGAGAACCGTTATGCAGCACACTCAAGGAATATCTAGATAAAAACAATGTTCAGCTGATGATATTCACATTTTAAACAAAATCTGAAACCGTTTAGGCTTACTGAATTTTTCCACTATACTAACCAAAAAAATCGTACATGTTGATCTCAATGTTTTTGTCTCGTATTTTGGAAGAACTTTGCAATTTGTTGAGCAAAATATTTTGATGATGTTTAAATGCGATATCGAAACACTCATCCCTACCTACAAGAGGGTTACGTTATTGCAACTACATGTAGATATGATGTTGTAAGCCCATTTATTACACAATGGAATCTATTGTTTTGATGTCAAAGAACACTCAACGCATGAAACACAAATGGTCGGACCAACCATTCCTTGAACATGGGTGTTTGTGCACACCACGATGTTATTATGTGTGCACGCTATACAAGAACAGCCTCCTCTGTGCACCGCTATGTATGAAGCAGCAAGGGTGCACAACAGCCGTTGCACGCTTAATAAAAACAGCGTCGTGGACATTCCTCTTCACGGAGTGTTGGTCCAAAAAGTTTGACAGAAACTGCTTGCTTGGATTCTTGGATTTGGTCTTGGAAGTTAAAGTTAAACTTGAAATTGAACTTGAAGTACCCGCACTAGTTCATTTAGTTGCGATAATGTAACCCTCCGGATAACTTTCCGTATGGCGCCACCACTTTTTCACTAATTTTTACAAAAAGGGGTATATCATTGAGGTCAATTAGATACTATATTATTTCATATCGAATGAAAAAGTGGTGGCGCCATACGGAAACTTTTCCAACCCTCCTCCCGACGGCCGTAAGAGGACGGTAACGTTGTTGCAACAACACTGCCAGGACTAGTTGCGATAATCGTAACCCTCCATCCGATTATCGCAACTATGCCAGGACTAGGCATCTATTCTTTAGAATTAAACAATTAAATTATTCTAAAAACATTTTTTTTATTAAAATCAAATTAATAATATTAATAATATACAAAATTACTTGTCACTCTTCCAGTCTTCGGTCTTGATTATGATCCAGAATCATGGGTTACACTTAGACCCAGTAACTAAAGCGCTGTGTTAGGTAACACTCAGTTCAGCAACTATATAGTACAGTGAGTGACAATTACTCCTAAATTGGCATAATAAGTACATAGACAGGAACTACACTTTTGTGCCTGCCCAGTTTCCGGACAACTTCGGATTAAGTACTTTTGCTAACTACTAACTAAAGAGGAGAGGCAACAACTTCAAAATCATCATCACTCATATGTTAAATGTGCAAATTTTCCGCACACCTCACCACCAATTTATCCGCCCTAAAATAGCTCACAAAATTCACCATTATTACCATGATTACTCACTTTAAACACTCGTCTTTCACAAAGTTTCACATTTTAACATTATGACGGAACTCCCTGGGCCCCATGACGTTACGTTGTGCGTGAAACACACGTGTGTGTGAGTGAGCGGCTGGCTGGACATAATTGACATATTGAGGGCGGTATAACAAAATAACAGTTGTCAACTCAGATCCAAAATTAAGAATGTCATTTTTGTCGCTGCTCTGGGACTTCGGACTTTTTATAGAGATCAAGGATCAATTTTGATGACACTCACTTCTCATTTTATGCCGGTAGATAATTCAATAGGTAGTAGTCCCCTACAATGGTGGATTTGATTTCATAGATGAAGCCCTAACTAAGTGTTTCTTCACCGTGTAAGTTCCACTGGATAAGTTGTTCATCTGAAAGTAAATAATTAAACTTGTTGATGATGTAGGTGACAGTTGTAGTACTGTCACGACCTATGACGGTAATGCTGCTGTCCCCTGCATGCTGGCACTGACTTATTTATGTTGGAGAATAGAGGAAGGAAACGGACTTAATTTATCATGACTGTTGTGTGGTCTTCATGAATTCATCAAGACTCTTCCTTGTTTGACTTTCACTGTTCTTGTTTATTTAGGTAGCGTAGAGTCTTTTAAATATAGACTGATATATTTGCAGAGTTTGCTAGTGGACTGTGTAACTTAAGTAAACAATAAGTGCAAGTGTAAACCTTGCTTGGATAAGTTGTTTTTCTTTGCATATGGTGAAGTAGCTACAAAAGCTTAAATGCAACTATTTATGTTTAGTTAGTCATGAAAGTGCAACATTTTATTTCCCTCTCTGCAATAACCTGGCTAATATAAAATAACAGAGAAACCACTTATTTTTACTTTCCAATACAACGTCAACAGGCAAAGTTGAGAACGCACTATTGCTCTCAGCAGAGAGGGACTGGCTGGAAATGACAGGTGACTGGTGGTTGTAAACCATTGTCTAACATGATCATGAGGTGGCTACTGAGAACTGTTGTTGGGTGCTGGGTCTCTGGAGCAAGACACGTCAGGTAAGAAAGCACTCATTGTTTCTTCAGGCCTGGAATAGACCGATCCAGTAATTACCAATAGTGTCCACTGCCTTTAAAACCCATTTTTACCTGCAAGATCTTTACTTGGATATTATCCATGCTGCTGAAAATAGATTCATTGTTGATTCTAGAGTAGCAACTGTACATAACGGCCCCAGCATGTACAGTGTATACTTCCACAGTGCTACCATTGAACCATCATCTCAACTAACAAAGTCCATTGTAGGACACAGTACTTTTGTATTATGTATTTGTTGAAGTTTCTATCTTTTGAGTGATAGCAGCAAGATTACAAATGTGTGTTTGTCTTTTGTTTTGTTTTCTTAGGTTTTCACCGACAATGGTAGATTGTCCTGTAAACTTTGCTGTATGTCCTTCCTTCCATTGTTTTATGCCAGGGCTAGTAGCGGCATACACTGTTGATGTAGAGCATCACCAGACAATAGAATGACCTTGGGTTAGGATTATTTGAATGTATGTAAATGAGATTTCAGTAATCATGTTGCTACATCAGCCTACAATGTGTACACAGTATACAGTTATGCCAAAGAGCAAGGACCAGGTTATACAGTCCTAGAAGGGGTGGGGGGGGGGGGTCCTACAACAATCAAGATAACTAATTGACAGACACAATGGCAACTCATTGCATTGCATAACAAGTGGGATAACGGAACTCTAATAGAGATTGATTTACCAATAGCTTGTTAGCAGTGAGTGAGCAAACAAACTGCGTACCACTACCTGTCTTCTTCTACAAATGTTAGTTTAAAACAAGGTTTAAAAAGTAGAATCGGCAGTTGTTGAACAAATTTTTCTGAATGCAGGCCTTGAACTTCGCTCTTGACGGGGCACAGCAATTTTCCTCTGGTGGTAAGGGGCACTTCTATGAGGAAAATGTAAATTTATTCATATTAGAACTTTGAAAAGTGCACTACGGCAAAAGCACAGGGCACCACGGCAATTGCTGTGGGTGCCGTGGGTTATTTCGAGGCTTGAGAATGCGAGTCAAACAGAAAGGATGTAAAACTGATTTTCAGTTCATGTTTGATTGAATGTTCTAACGAAGCTTGCTTCAAGTTAAAACATTCCTGCAACTGCCTTACTTTAGTATGGCATAAAAAAGAAACTCAAACAAAACTCAAACATGTTTATTGTACATAATTTTTGTTTTGTTTTCTTCTTCTTGCAGTAGTGCCATCTGTTGGGGTTGGCAGTCGTCTCTAACCATGGCAGCATCTCCTCCCTCAACCCCAAAGTCTTCAACCTTTTCTTCTACATCCTTCCCATCGAGTAGTTGTCTCACCGACTGTCTCGGATGTCGATCGCACCTCACTCACCTAGCCTGCATAGAGACTCGTATGTGTAACAGGCTCTCGACGCTACTCACCGTCGTGGTCTGCGGTGCCGTTTTATTCTGGATCTTCCAAGAACAGTTGGTACTCCTTCTGCCATGGCTCGTCAGCACCGACCCTTACATCGGATTTATTGTCTTCTTCATTCTCTTTGTTATCATCTCTCTTCCGTTCTCGATCCCGGGATATTTAGTTTTAAACGTAGCCGCGGGTTACCGTTATGGAATAGCGTTAGGTACCATGACTGTGATATTCTGCGCACTGGGAGGTGCGTACTGTGCCTTTGTATTCTGTAGATTGCCATGTACAGCGTTTCTACTGGCCAAGCTACAGAATGATTATCTGCAGGCTATTGTGAACTTGGTTGAAGGTGAACATTCTTTTAAAGTCATAGCGCTGACGAGATTGACTCCAATTCCTTTTGGTCTGCAGAATGGTTTATTTGCAGTAAGTCATTGCATTCAAAATAACAATTTCCTAAAAATATTGTAATAAATAACGTTTAACTTTCCGTATGGCCCCACCACTTTTTCACTAATTTTTACAAAAAGAAGGGATATCTCATTGAGTTAAATTAGATACTATATTATTTCATATCGAATGAAAAAGTGGTGGCGCCATATGGAAACTTTTCCTCAATAACAATAGTGGCTTCTGATAAAGCACTCATATCCATTACTCAGTGACTCAAGGCACTTCAGCATTCAGTGTTCTTCTGCAAAGTGTTGTGGAGCTACTTCAGATTTATTTTGGGAGTGGAATATGCAAAGTTAGGTTTTGTGGTAGTTTTCAGGGCTTGAAATTGGGAGAAAACCCACGAGGCTGCAGAACTTGCAGCTCAAAACTGTTTCTGGACCAGAGAATATTTGAAATTGTTACAAGACCGCAATAGAAAACGAGAAAAACACTATCTACACAGTTTGACGTTTTAGCTGTTTTTGGAACAAGCACAAAAAGAAGATTTATCAAATTTTGTGTATGGGTAACACTTTGGCATTGAAAGATAATAATAATACACGGTTTTTATATAGCGCTTTTTCACGGGGTGTCTCAAAGCGCTTCCGACATTATTACCCCTGGTCACTGGGCCTTAAATCATTCCTTAAACCATCTCAGCTCCCTGGGGAGTATACAGCCTGTGCGACAATTATATGCGCTACATGGCTAAACCAATCACAAGAACCATTTCTGCCCTCACAGGTACCCATTTACCCCTGGGTGGAGAGAAGCAATTAAAGATATCTGTATTCATCAGTAAATGAAAAATGCAGTGAGGTGTTATTGCACAAGACCACCTGACTGGTCGCTTGTAAGTTTACTGGCCCGACGCTAACATCATTGGCCAGTGGTCATTACGAGCCCTGGTTTTAAATATTAGTGAATATTCGTAAGGAATCACAGGCCGGCTTGGTCCAGCGGTCCTCTGGTCCAGTGTTAATTTCGAGCCCTTGTTTTAAAAAATATCATTCATATATAAGTTCATATAAAAGCAAAGAGTTGTCATTGACATTAATGTATGAGTGTATTCTTAACAGATGACGAATGTTTCTGTCTGTACCTTTGTATCGGCGACAGCAGTTGGATTATTTCCGAATCAACTTCTTAGCTCCTACTTGGGCTCCACGTTGCGCTCTGTGAAGGATTTAACCCACCATCAATGGAATAGTCCAGTTGTTATCATTCAGGTAAGGATAGTTCACTTTATGGGTTGGTAACACTTTCATCACTAGGGTTGCAGTTCATTGATGTAAATTGTGGAATAGCAGTTAGTATTATATTTTTAAATTTATATTTATTGGTTTATATCCATAAAAAAAGGAATGAACAGTATGACAACCGATGGGTTGAGTTGCATTTTTTTGTAGTTTTTATGTGAGCTCAATCAAGGCATGGGAGATTGGTGATTTGTTTTCTCACTGAATGAAAACCCAGGATAATAAACAAGAACGAAATAAAAAGTGGGCTGTGCATGCTTCTGTTATGAAGTTACTATAAGGTTTAGAAATAGAAGTTCTCCATGCAAGAACCAACAGGAACGGGTGTAAAGGTCAGTACAATGGACACCCAACTAGTAGCACCTGTTTATCAAAAGGTCAACCAACTTTGGACCCAGTAAAGACTCTGGACAACTGGGTTCGCATAGTGGTATCTTTCCTCACCTTCCACCTCTAGGACCTTGGTTAAAATCACGCTGGGGCACTAACCCTAACCCTATGTGGATTGGGTTTTCAGTCCCTACGGACTGCGTGGGTTTTTCCCTGGAATAATTCTCCGGGATTCTCCTCCCACATCTAAAACTGAACCTTCTTTCCTTGTCTTCTCTCCATTGGGTTCTTGGCTAGTACAGTGATGAAGTTCTTGGCTTCACAATCAGAATAAATAAATAAAATAAATGAAAATGAATTACCCAGGATAAATTGTTGTTGATAAGAATAAAAACTGGGTGTGCATGCTTCTACCATTGAAGTACCTAATCACCATAAGGTCAACCAACTTTGGACCCAGTAAAGACCCCAGTATTATTTGAATATCTGGAAGATTAATCTACTGAATATTCACCAAGGTGTTTTTTTTTCTTTCCAGGTGTGCCTTACCATTACACTGTCCTGTTATGTAATAGCCAAAGCACAGAGACATCTACTTATCAAAATCCACGATCATAAAGTCAACAAGCTAGAAGAGAACACTACGATTCAGGTCATCCCAACTGCACTTCCAAGAGTGAACCCTGGGTCAAAGGTGAAAGGTCAGGGTTATGGTAAGGTCAGTAGCGTCGTCAACTGGGAAGATAAACTTTCAGTTATGATTGAGACTGAAATGGTTAAAGGGAAAGAATTAACAAATGAAAACGACAATAATCAAAATGCTTTTGAGAAGTGGGTCACGTGATGTTATGGATTGGTTGGTTTATCAGTCGAGCATAAAGCGTTTTTTGTTTGTGCTCTTCAAAATAGTTCATGATTGGGTTGTTTAAAGAATAATTTCAAACCCTAAAAACTGATGTATTTTGGGGACAATATTTCATCAAATTTGATAAAATCTTAAGTTTGTGGAGCAATGAAAGGAGCTTCTTTCTTCTAATTCAAATTGCTTGGTCAAACATGATCATGAATAAAACACAGATTTCTCCCAGAAATTATTTTTTTTAAAACGGGCGTTAAAGTCCCAAAATGGACCTAAGTTTGTATTTTGTATTTATGACAATCAAAAGTATTTATGAATTAAACTGCAATTGAATTAAGATTTATATTTAAGAATACAGACAAAGTGCTATGTACATTGTTAGGCCAGCAAGTTCAAGACCCAGTTTCATAAAGCTGCGAAGCAATTGGTTTTTGCTAAGCAACAAAATGAGTGGGCCACCAGTTGTAAATGTAAAGTGTATGGAATTTTGGCTGGTAACCAGTTTTTGTTAAGCAGTTTTGTCTGTGCTTAGCAAGTTACTTTGCTTACAGGCTTTATGAAAATAGTCCCAGACAATTGGGGTAGCAGTAGTTGCACTAAACAGCCTTCCATCAAAAACAATGCCAGTGACAAGAATTATTACATTTTTATGTTATTCATTGTATGAAATGAATGCATGGTTATTTTCATACTAGAAATATATCCTGGAGCGGCCAACTTGATTTTTCTCAAATCCAAATCATTGTAACCAAACCGAGGCTGGAAGAAGGAAAATTTAGTCTGGTGCCATTTTTTATTTATGGATATTAGCATTCAATATTTTTATTGGATTCACGGAACTTGACTAAGATGGTGACAGCATGGATTTATAAAATGCAGGATTTATTTTCTGGATAAAGCTTTCAATTTGTAAATCAATCCGGATTTAATTAGTGATTCTCATTATTTTAATCTTTTGTCATCAGATGACTAGTGTTCGGAATCCTGTCATTATGATTTCTGGCATAACTGTTTTTATTATCATATTATTGGTTTATTTAAAATGGAAACATGGCGTCCACAACCAACACTTTGGCTGTGAATAACCAATATTTTATATTGAAAAACATATCTTTACACAACCTTTTTTTCCTTGAAACCATTTCCATCAAAGATTTAAAGTTTTTTAAATACAGCTAAATTTTTATTGATATTTTATTTAATATTTTTTGTAAAAAAGCTTCATGTTTTCCCACTTTCTTGCTGCATTGTGTAAAGAAAAGAATTTGTTTTAATCCTGAAACACGTTTGTTGGGGTGTTTGTTTGTTTGTTTGTTTGTTTGTTTGTTTGTTTGTTTGTTTGTTTGTTTGTTTGTTTTTTATAATTGATGACATTCACACATCAAGCCAAAAGGAAATTAAGCTAATGTAAATATTTTAAACAATTGTTACTCGAAAAACGTGGTTGAGTGGGTCAAAAGAAATAACTGAAAATCGAAATTCAGATGTTATTTATATTTAAACAAAATATATACATTTATTTACTAACAAAAGAAGAAAAATACCCAGCTGGCCAAGATAATAAATTTCATTCCTTATTCAAATACAAAGTAGTTTGTTTAAGCAAGGAAAAGCCATTTAAAATAACTGATGTTTGAGACCTCTGATCTAAAATATTTGGTTTAGTCAGGGCATTTCTTTGTTTAACAGTCTGTTAATTAAATTTAGGGAGGGTTGTTTTTTTAAAAGTTTTTTTTACCTTGATAGAATTACCTAAGAACAGGAAATAAGTATAAAACTGAACTAAAAACAAAGCAAAACATTATATGAGTCACTTTGTAATGAAGGGATTGTTATCAGTACATAGCTATAAAAACAAGTTTGATCTCAACAATTACAAGATAACGCGAACAATTGTAGCTTAAAACAGGTTTAAAGGTCAAATTGTTAACTGATATTTTTCACTCATTCATAGTTTTTGAAAATGATATGAGCAACTGATAATGAAAAGATCTATTTAAATTTTTCTTATAATCTTGTGAAAAATTGTATATACAAATTGCTTTAATAAATTAAATTGTGTACACATACCGATCGGCCAGGGTAAATGAAATTAAATAAAGATATAAATGTAAATAAAAATGATTTGTTTTTAGAATAGATAACCAGTCAAATGTAAGTTATTATTGAAAATGATATTTTATGGACTGTGTGTATTTACCATGTGTCTGTTTAAAAGAGAACTTTGGTGAATTATAAACTTGACTCTATCTACAAAGTTCAAAGCCTATTCTTACCTCAACGCTACATCAAGTGCTATTGAATCACATTTTCTTAATAATCTTTAAGAGTTTAGTAATAGTTTTAATTTTGAGAATGCTAAGATCAAATGTTGCCTGTGTCTGTTGTGCAAGCCCCCTATGTCATCTGTTAATATTTGAGTGTGACCAAGTTACACTCCTTTGTGGAAAAATGAACCAAATCAACCAATGGGAATGCCAAACATTTGCCTAACAGCTAAAATGGCACGGCACATTAATTGCCTCAAAGCATGCATTCTCAGAGTTCTATTTCAATGAATAAATGCAAGGTAGATATTGTTAAAACATTCCAGTTTGGTACATTCCCTTTCAGATAAACTTTGTTTGCATTTCATGGTGCAATGTCAATATTAGTCAGGTCATATGATGATATTCCATTTCGAATATTATTTAAATTTTACAAAAGTTTGAAGACACTGGACACCTTCGGTTACAGTCAAAGACCAGTCTTCTCACTTGGTGTATATCAACATTTGCACAAAATAACAAACCAGAGACAATTTGAGCTCAATTGGTCGTCGAAGTTGCGAGATAATAACGAAAAAAGAAAAAAACACCCTTGTCACACCAAGTTGTGTGCTTTCAGATGCTTGATACCGAGACCTCAAAATCAACTGCTGAGGTTTCAAAATCAAATTCAAATATTTTAGTGGAAAGTTACTTCTTTCTTGAAAACTACAATTGCTTCAGAGGGAGCTGTTTCTCACAATGTTTTACTATCAACAGCTCTACATTGCTTGTTACCAAGTAATTTTTTATGCCAACAATTATTTTGAGTAATTACCAATAGTGTCCAGTGCCTTTACGGCACACACGGTATGTTATTTCAATGTGCATGTTACTTACTCTTTCGTTCTGAACTTTCCCTTTATGAAATTTAAAATGTTATTTCTTTCCATAAACTGACTGAAGGTGCTTATTTTTTACAAAAATAATGCTTTAAATTAATCATGCTTTAAAATGCATTTGTTTTTTTAAATTAGGACAGAAGTCTTTGACTTCCTTGTAGTCTTCATTTATCAGCCAATCAGTCAGATTTGTTGATCTAGCTTGTGCTTAGTAAACCACTTCAAAGTTAGAAAGGTAGTGGTAGTACTTAAAGACCAACCAATTACATACAGAAACCTGCATTTAACTTTCATAGCTTTCTAAGGCTTAAAGGAATGTTACAGAGTTGGTAAGAAACAAAAATCGTGAAGATTACAGATTAACATAAAACTAACAAGGTTTTATGATGATGATAGTTGAAAACATCCCATGAAATATTATTTTCTTAAATGTCATATTTGTTGAGAAATAAATAATCTTATTTTGTGTTTGGAGTTTATCGCTCAGTGAGCGTTTTATTCATTTTTCTTTTTGCATCGATGTCATGCAAAAATGTGAATCGGTTTTTCACTATTTTCTCGGGACCCAGATGGCCGATCGATATCAAACTTCTACAGTTTGTCAGTTTATATATCTGGTGTATTACATAAAGTGCTTACACTACCAGCAACTGTTTTGTCTGCAAAACCAATTCTGTAATGTTCCTTTAAGCCCGATTCATACCTCCTGCGAATGCGAAGCGAATTTGACGTCACATCTGTGTTTTGAGCACGACTTAACTGCTGCGACTTATTCAATGTGAATTTCATATCAATTTCAACATTCATATCGCATTTGCAGGAAGTATGAACCAGGCGTTATGCAGTTTTTTATGTATTTAGTATTTAAGTGCTACCTACCACCACCTTCCTGTTATTTCTATCTGGCTAACACGGCTCTTTTAAAATAGTAATTTAAGCTTTCATTTGGTAAATTGTTTTTGTGTTACTTTTATACATAAATAATGATGTCTTTTCTGAATGAGTTAACTATGTGAAGCTGCTGTGTCATATCAAAAATTATGAATAAAAATTAAGATGATTAAAAAAGAAATGTTTGTTTTGTGCTGTGGGTGTTTCTCTTTGACTTGTTCATATGTGTACATTTTTTCAGAACATTTGACAATTTATATTTGATTTAAATTTATTTTAAAAGTGAGAGCCTTGGATATTGGGATTTTATTTTTTAATTTGTTGACTGTTTTCTTTGGGAGAAATGCATTGAAAGGGTTTATCTGACAGTGTTATAAATAAAACCACATTAAAACGCACTGTTAAATTAAAAAGCCATTTTATTTAAAATACTTGATCAGCCCCAAATTAAAGAATATACACGTGAAGGAGTGAATCATAAAATATTGTATCGTTATATACTATACACTTACCATAAATTCAGATTATTTATATCAATGACAATCCCGCCAGAAGTTTTATTAAATAATTACAAATTCCACAGTTATCAGAAAGGTATCAGAAATTTTGAGAAGTTGACATTTAGTACATAGACCTTTTCGCACCTGGGGCGCGCGCGTAAAGCTTGGAATTAGGTACATTGTGGTCTAGCTGGTGATCAAATTTTATCGAATTTGATCCATACCTATCCCACAATGCACCTCATTCAACAGTCTGCGCTTGCGCAACAGTATTTGTGAAAAGGTGTATGTGATGTCACACGCTCCAAAAGCACCCTCACTGGGGTCAAAGGAAGCAAAAGATTGGATGATAGCTGGGCCCAATTTCATAGAGCTGCTAAGCACAAAAATTTGCTTAGCATGAAATTGTTGCCTTGATAAAGACAGGATTACCAATCAAATTTCCATGTGACTTTCAGGATAAGCAAACAATAGCTGAACACCAGTAATAAGCGATATGCAAGAAATGGAAATTTGGTTGGTAGACCTGTTTTTTTCAAGGAAGAAATTTCGTGCTAAGCAAATTTTCGTACTTAGCAGCTTTATGAAACTGGCCCGTTCGTTGTGCGTAAAAACGTGCGCATGACCTCAGGCTCCCTGTAGCATGCCGCGTTATGCAAGGGGTCTGTGGACAGATTGCGATGGACACCATCTTAACGGGCAAGTTGCATTTTGGCTTGCAGGCACGCCAAGCACTCAAATAATCACGCAGTCGCATTGTTCTCTAACCAATCATGCAACGAGGTTTGTGAATTATTAGAGTGCTGCGCGCCAATCTCAACCCAAATGCATGACTGTGTGTCCTACATCGCAAGTAAAATGGCTGTTTTGAGACATATAGCAACCTATCTTTCACGGATATCAAGTAAATTAAAATAAATTGAGAAATTCAGTTTTCTGATGCATTTTTTTCATTGAAACGTTGGTCACTGTGGAATTGCCAAATGCAGTGGTTGAATTCATATGAAGGTCCAAATAATGGATAAAAATATACACACTTATCATTATTCTATAAAGAAAACTATAGCCACTTGCAGCATAAATACAAATACCAGTCAATCAATAATAGGCTAACTAATAAAAAAAAAACAGTAATCATAAAGTAATAATAAACAAAGTTTTAATGGGTATGTATTACAGTACAATCTTGTTTTGTCAAGTGTTGTTTGTACATTGTAATGCAATAACTCCCCTAAAATGTCCCCATCTTATTGTTTGCCAAGCTTCTTCAGTCACTTCGTTCAAGAGTTGCCTGAAAACTCATCTATTTTCAAAATAATAATGCATTTTTTGTGCGTTAAAGGGAAGGTACACGTTTGGTAATTACTCAAAACAAATATTAACTTAAAAACTGACTTGGTAAGGAGCATTGGAGAGCTGTTGATAGTATAGAATATTGAAGAAAGGTAGTTTTTGAGAAAGGTAGTTTTTGAGAAAAAGGTAATTTCTCCATTAATATTAAAAGACTTCTAGCTAGAAGTATTTTATTCCTATCTGAAAGCACACAAATACGTCCAACAAGGGTGTTTTTTTTCTTTCATCATTTTCTCGCAACTTCGCCAACCAATTGATCCCAAATTTTCACAGGCTCATTATTTGATGCTTATGATGGGATTCACCAGGTGTGAACACTGGTCTTTGACAATTACCAAACCTGTACAGTGCCTTTAAATTCCTGTGTTGTTTTTGTGGCTAGATGCTGAGGATCTTGGCTGGTAACCTCTCCCCTTTTAAAATTCTTTTTCTTATAAAACAAAATTGGTGATTTTTCTTTAATGAACTTTTTAACTTGTACTTATTTTGTTGTGGTTTGTATGCTTACCTTTTTGTAAAGGGCTTGGAGGTTCAGCTTAAGGCGCTAAGTAAGTGTCTTTTATTATTGTTATTACTTCAACTTTGTTTTAATAGACCAGTTTAGAGAAGTCATAAACTTGCCTGGAACTAATCCTGAAAGAACTCATAAACTAACCTAAAGGGAAAATCCACAACTCTAGTCTTTACAAAGGCAAGTATTGTAAGAACATTCACCACAAACACTTGTAAAAGAAATAAGACTGTAGGTGGAATTACCTTTAAAATAATGTGGCTTATAACGCAATAAAAACGATATTTCAAAATTTTAAACGTAAATATTTTACAATAGTAAAATAAAGTCAGTTACTTATTTTAAGCGTATAGCACAGCCAGCAGTTGGTGGCCAAGCCTTAAAGGCACTGTACACTTTTGGTAATTACTCATAATATATACTAGCATAAAACCTTACTTGGTAACGAGCAACGGAGAGCTGTTGATAGTATAAAACAACTCCCTCTGAAAAAAGGTAATTTCTCACTAAAATAATAAAAGACTTCTGGCCAGAAGCCTTTAATTCCTATCTGAGAGCACACTATTTTGTACAACAAGGCTGAAATTTCTTTCATAATTTCCTTGCAACTTCAATGACCAGTTGAGTCCAAATGTTATTTTATGCATATGTTAGGACACACCAAGTGAGAATAAGTGGTCTTTGACAGTTACCAAACCTGTTCAGTGCCTTTAAAAGCCTCCAAGAAATGCATATTGCACAATTACCATCCACTGGATGGTGGGCCACAAAAAACATAAATGTTGTATGCGAGTGCATTGTCACAGAATATAATCACGAGGAGAAATCTTAGCCATTTCAGGTCACAAAGTCAAGTCAAATAAGAGCAAGATTTCACCAAGTAATTAGTTTCTGCGAAAAATGCACAAATGAAATGTATTTAATGTTTGTTTTATAAAACGCTACACACAAAGATCCTTTTAATTTGAAGTCTACGAATAAAGCAACATACATGTATTTTCTCTGAAAAGCAAAACTTAAGTTAAAAATCCCTGATAAACAAGAACTGAGAAAAAGCTTGCGAGCACGAATCCAACCATCATAGACACATCTTTGGTTTCAAAAGCCTTTCTCCGCAATCTGGGTGTTTTATATGGGTTTATGTTCATGTTTAAACCCAGGTTTTTCCGTTAAAACGGAGAAACCACATACCTGAAGGATGCATGGCACTGGAAGCACATCAAGACCGAAATTCTTAGCGCTGCTTGACCAGAAAAAATTATTGCTCAACAACTTTTGCTTAACAGAAATGAACTGAAGTATTCTCTCTACCATTCAAATAACCAGTGAACCATGACCCATAATAGTCTGGTATCCAATCACTACCACAGACAGTCCAACCAAACTTAATAAGCCATTTGCACATTAGATTTGAATACAGTCTGGTACAATGTTGTGCTTGATCACAAGTTACCACTTAAATTAGAATACCTCCGACTATCGAGACAGTTTTTGCGTAGTTATGTAAGAGACGGTGAACACCCAAACACAATTCTGAATGGATGTGTATGTCACAATGGTACTAGGGTTTGCTCATCTGGAGGTTGCTATACAAAAGCTTGCCCGAACCATTTGACATAGCAACTGTCTCTTTAGTCAAATGTAAGCGGTACATCTTAACTAAGCAAGTCATTGTACCAGACATCATTCAAATCTTACTCGCATCTGGCTTATTGGTAAAAAGCAGAAGCACCCTGATATTCTAACCAAATTTACATACATATTTGGATTTATCTGATAGCTTTATATAATACATCCATCACGAAATATGAACATTCTCCGTTGCTGCGATTTTGATGACCTTTTGTGGAGATCTATTTTTAGAGTAGTAGAAGACTTGTCCGAGGATAGCGATATCTATAGTGACTTGAAGGATTCCACAGAGCCAGAACTGAGCCGGCGCGCTGTTAACGACAAAGTAACCAGTCTTGAAGACGTCTCCTGAGAACCAGCAACAAACCATCTTCACACTGTGGGAAAAACAAAATTAAAACTTTAGCTTCATCGGTTTATTGGTAATTACTCAAAACAAATTATAACTTAAAAACTGACTTGGTAACGAGCATTGGAGAGCTGTTGATAGTATGAAACATTGTGGGAAATGACTCCCTCTGAAGTAACGTAGTTTTTGAAAAAGGGGTAATTTCTCCCTAAAATAATAAAAGACTTCTAGCTAGAAGTCTTTATTCCTATCTGAAAGCACACAAAATCGTGAACAAGGGTTTGTTTTCTCTCATCATTTTCTGACAAATTCAGCTCAAATTTTCACAGGCTTGTTATTTTATGCTTATGTTTGGATACACCAAAATAAAATAAAGGACAACAGGGGGTCACACCTACCCAATGCGAGTGTCCAATGTCAAAGGCGTCCATAACTGAAAAAAGTGTGAAAATCGATTGTTTTTTTTTTTTCAATCCGGGTCATTTGAAATGACCCGGATTCCGGGTCACTTGAAATGACCCGGATTCTGGGTCGGTCATTTGAATTGACCCGGAATCCGGACAATTTTCAATAGCTGTTCCAACTGAACTGTCGGAACAGCTAAGGAGGGAGTACCAAAGCTTTGGTGCTGCGCTCTGAAAACTTCTCTCCCCCCATAGATGTTTAGTTGTTTTTTCCTGGAGTAGTTTGTGTTTTGTAGACCGGAATCCAGGTCACTTGAAATGACCCGGATTCCGGGTCACTTGAATTGACTCGGAATCCGGGTCATTTCCAATGACTCGGATTCCAGGTCATTTCCAAAGATTCGGATTCTGGGTCACTTGAATTGACCCGGATTCCGGGTCACTTGAAATGACCCGGATTCCGGTGTGGCGGTTTCAGTCTTCCGCCGTGTTCAGTTTTCCGGGTGACATAGCCGGAGATTTCAAGACGTTGTTCGAACGGTTTTAGTTTTCCGGCGTGTTCAGTTTTCCGGATGACGTAGCCAGACAAAAATATCGCCGCGAGTACCCTGGCAAGTACTGTAGTTCAGTGAAATAAAAAAAATAACTAAACAAATAAAATAAAATAAAAAACGGTAATAAACTAAACCAGAATAGTAAAAAATTCTTCTGATTCTCTGACGCTCGTTCGGTATAAATACAGGATACTCATGGACGCCGGCATGACAGCTACCGGAGAGTAACACGGATGACTCAATACGGCACTAAAAATGGACTACTTTCGCTTGCTGTGCGCAGGCATCGCATGACGTAATGTTACCGTATTTGGTCATTCAGAAAACTGAACACGGCGGAAAGTTGAAACCGCCACACCGGGTCATTGAATTGACCCGGATTCCCGGTCATTCGAATTGACCCGGAGTCCGGGTCATTAAAAATTTCTCTCCCCCCCCACAAAGATGTTTAGTTGTTTTTTCCTGGAGTAGTTTTTGTTTTGAATTGACCCGGAATCAATGACCCGGATTCCGGGTCACTTGAATTGACCCGGATTCCGGGTCACTTGAAATGACCCGGAATCCGGGTCAATTAAAATGACCCGGATTCCGGGTCACTTGAAATGACCCGGAATCCGGGTCACTTGAAATGACCCGGATTCCGGGTCATTTCCAATGACCCGGATTCCGGGTCAATTAAAATGACCCGGATTCCGGGTCACTTGAATTGACCCGGATTCCGGGTCACTTGAAATGACCCGGAATCCGGGTCAATTCAAATGACCCGGATTCCGGGTCACTTGAATTGACCCGGATTCCGGGTCACTTGAAATGACCCGGAATCCGGGTCAATTCAAATGACCCGGATTCCGGATTCAATTCAAATGACCCGGATTCCGGGTCACTTGAATTGACCCGGATTCCGGGTCACTTGAAATGACCCGGATTCCGGGTCATTTCCAATGACCCGGATTCCGGGTCAATTAAAATGACCCGGATTCCGGGTCACTTGAATTGACCCGGATTCCGGGTCACTTGAAATGACCCGGAATCCGGGTCAATTCAAATGACCCGGATTCCGGGTCACTTGAATTGACCCGGATTCCGGGTCACTTGAAATGACCCGGAATCCGGGTCAATTCAAATGACCCGGATTCCGGGTCACTTGAAATGACCCGGATTCCGGGTCAATTAAAATGACCCGGATTCCGGGTCACTTGAAATGACCCGGATTCCAGGTCACTTGAATTGACCCGGATTCCGGGTCACTTGAAATGACCCGGAATCCGGGTCAATTCAAATGACCCGGATTCCGGGTCACTTGAAATGACCCGGATTCCGGGTCAATTAAAATGACCCGGATTCCGGGTCACTTGAATTGACCCGGATTCCGGGTCACTTGAATTGACCCGGGTCAAAATAGTTTGACCCGGGTTCCGGTTTATTTGAATCTCCCCCCCCCCATAGATGTTAAGTTGTTTTTTCCTGGAGTAGTTTTTGTTTTGAATTGACCCGGAATCAATGACCCGGATTCCGGGTCACTTGAATTGACCCGGATTCCGGGTCACTTGAAATGACCCGGAATCTGGGTCAATTAAAATGACCCGGATTCCGGGTCACTTGAATTGACCCGGATTCCGGGTCATTTCCAATGACCCGGATTCCGGGTCACTTGAAATGACCCGGATTCCGGGTCATTTCCAATGACCCGGATTCCGGGTCACTTGAATTGACCCGGATTCCGGGTCAATTAAAATGACCCGGATTCCGGGTCAATTAAAATGACCCGGATTCTGGGGTCCTTGTTAGCCAATGCAAATCTATCATGCCTAAGGAGTCTATTACTGAAAAAAAAAATTAAATCGGCCGTACACTTCTTGAGATATAGTGCTGCAAAGAAAAACTCATTAAAGCTTCTAATTATCATAAATTAACATGTGATGACATCACAGTATCAAAAATGCGTTTTTCGTACTAACAAATTTCACAAGGTACACGATGGTATGCAACTAAAAATAAGACTGGTGTTTGACAGGATAGCAAGCTCTTGTTAAAAAGAGCACTGCGAAAAACAGTTATCATGTTCATAAAGTATACGTTATGAATCTCATTTCTGCTTTGCGTTTCTTTGTTTTGCTGTAACTTTATAAACAATGTTACTGTTTAACAACTTTCCTGTCATACAGAGGTTCTGCTTATAAAGAGTACATTCTGAAGTCCTAAATCTCATTTCTGCTTTGCGTTTCTTTGTTTTGTTGTCCTTTTTATAAACAATGTTCCTGTTTAACAACTTTCCTGTTATAAAGAGGTTTTGCTTATGAAGAGTACATTCTGAAGTCCCGAATCTAGTTTCTGCTTTGCGTTTCTTTGTTTTGCTGTCCTCTTTATAACAATGTTCCTGTTTAACAACTTTCCTGTTATAAAAGAGGTTTTGCTTATAAAGAGTACATTCTGAAGTCCCGAATCTCATTTCTGCTTTGCGTTTCTTTGTTTTGCTGTAACTTTATAAACAATGTTCCTGTTTAACAACTTTCCTGTTATACAGAGGTTTTGCTTATAAAGAGTACATTCTGAAGTCCCGAATCTCATTTCTGCTTTGCGTTTCTTTGTTTTGCTGTCCTCTTTATAACAATGTTCCTGTTTAACAACTTTCCTGTTATAAAGAGGTTTCGCTTATAAAGAGTACATTCTGAAGTCCTGAATCTCATTTCTGCTTTGCGTTTCTTTGTTTTGCTGTAACTTTATAAACAATGTTCCTGTTTAACAACTTTCCTGTTATACAGAGGTTTTGCTTATAAAGAGTACATTCTGAAGTCCCGAATCTCATTTCTGCTTTGCGTTTCTTTGTTTTGCTGTCCTCTTTATAACAATGTTCCTGTTTAACAACTTTCCTGTTATAAAGAGGTTTTGCTTATGAAGAGTACATTCTGAAGTCCCGAATCTAGTTTCTGCTTTGCGTTTCTTTGTTTTGCTGTCCTCTTTATAACAATGTTCCTGTTTAACAACTTTCCTGTTATAAAAGAGGTTTTGCTTATAAAGAGTACATTCTGAAGTCCCGAATCTCATTTCTGCTTTGCGTTTCTTTGTTTTGCTGTAACTTTATAAACAATGTTCCTGTTTAACAACTTTCCTGTTATACAGAGGTTTTGCTTATAAAGAGTACATTCTGAAGTCCCGAATCTCATTTCTGCTTTGCGTTTCTTTGTTTTGCTGTCCTCTTTATAACAATGTTCCTGTTTAACAACTTTCCTGTTATAAAGAGGTTTCGCTTATAAAGAGTACATTCTGAAGTCCTGAATCTCATTTCTGCTTTGCGATTCTCTGTTTTGCTGTCCTCTTTATAACAATGTTCCTGTTTAACAACTTTCCTGTTATAAAGAGGTTTTGCTTATAAAGAGTACACTCTGAAGTCCAGAATCTCATTTCTGCTTTGCGTTTCTTTGTTGTGCTGTCCTTTTGTAACAACTGAGCTATCTATCCCTAAGTTGACGGTCTCCCTATTTTGTGAATATCTTTGTTCGGGGTGCCAGTCAGAAGCCATGCAACAATAAGCTGCCAGGTAGACCAGGGATTAAGTTACCAGGGATCACACTCAAGTTTAAGATACAACCTGGGAAGTTTACCAAGTCAGCTTCCCTTGTGGTCTATTATTTAATATAAAAACATGCCTGTAACGTTCACTGTCAATGAAAAGATAAAACGAAGACTCCTCGCTTCAAACAGGCATCTTAAAATATGGATTTTTTGACTTTGTGAGCCGGCACCCTTGAGTGGCAATTTTGTGTCAGATACCGTGCGCGTCATAAGTTCATTTTTTAATATTATAATTTACATTATCACTAGAGACAAAGCATACCTCATTCCTACGGTTGATTTGTTCTGGTAGTTTCTATAAAACTGCGGCATTCCCAACATCGCTTCCACAAATACAGCAAGAAAGCCCAAGGTTTCCACGAAGATGGATTGACCAGCGAGTAGATAC
Source organism: Asterias rubens (assembly GCF_902459465.1). Classification (NCBI taxonomy): domain Eukaryota; kingdom Metazoa; phylum Echinodermata; class Asteroidea; order Forcipulatida; family Asteriidae; genus Asterias; species Asterias rubens. Next base: position 2,239,311 of record NC_047065.1, read on the forward strand.
GTTATCACTCCACCCAAGATGGAGAAAGCAGAAATAAACAAAACGTAATCCACAAAGTACGTCCAGTTCCAAAAGTGTTTGGTTTCAAAATCTGCAATTAAGGAAAAAAAAACACAAAAAAATTGATTTATTACAACATCTAATTAATATGGCATTTAAAAAAGAAGTCATACATTTCATTTTGATAATACAGATTTTAGAAGATATTCTAAAATTAAACTCCTTTATCTCCAGTCTTCACTATCACTTAAATTATTTCAACCAGCTTTTTAAAAGTTGAATTTTCTACATTTTTTTAATTCAAATTTCTGAATTCTTGAACAACATCTGTCCTACCTACACTGTAATAACTAATCAACAAATAAATTATCATATTATACAAATAATATTTTAGTGTAATCTTAATTACACTATTCAATGTCACACAAATCAAAAGAAAGGCACTTTCAATAACGGCTCCTTGAATACCTGTTCATGTTTGTTGTGTTGTCATTTAGTCTTGGAGAAAGACTCTGCTAGGGTCGAAACGTCAGGCCATTAACTATTTTTTTCCCATTGTTTTGGTTGGTAAGCAGTTTGCAACAGCTTATACAATTTTCAAAAAAAATATATTACCGTAGAATTGAAATGTTTGGATTTGCCGAATAATTGTGGTACTAATAAATTTACAGATAACAAAATACCCTCACTACCAATTGAAGGTTGTACATTATTGTAAATTACAAGTCTGGTAACTCTGCTACCGTCAAGGTTGTTTCTCCCGACTCCGATGACCAATTAAGCCCAAATTTTCACAGGTTTGTTATTTGATATAGAAGTTGTGATACACGAAGTGTGGGCCTTGGACAATACTGTTTACCGAAAGGGTCCAATGGCTTTAAACCATATAGCAGAACAAATAATTCATATTATTGAAAACAACTGAAGGACAGCTTTTCAGAGTTTTTTGCACAATTGTTACGGCTTACCAGAACAAGAGGGGAGCATACAATGAGCATGTTATGTAATGAAAAATATGATTCTGAAAATGAAGCAGTGGATACCAGTATTGGAACTGTTTAAAGCATAAACGTGGTCAATATTACGAAACTGTAATTGTAAAATTGCTGAATGAAAAATAAGAGCATCAAGAGTTCATTATCTAAAGAAAAAAAAATTATATTGCAAAAGTAGTATCTTGCAACCAGGACCGAATTTCATAAAGGTTGCTTAAAGACATTGGACATTATTGGTAATTTTCTAAGACCAGTCATCTCACTAGGTGTATCTCACATGCATACAATAACAAACCTGTGAAAATTTGAGCCCAATCGGTCGTCGAAGTTGCATGATATTAATGAAAGAAAAAACACCCTTGTCACACAAAGTTGTGTGCTTTCAGATGGTTGATTTCGAGACTTCAAATTCTAAATCTGAGGTCTTTGAAATCAAATTCGTGGAAAATCACTTCTTTCTCAAAAACTACTCCTCTTCATACGGAGTCGTTTCTCACAATGTTTTATTCTATCAACCTCTCCCCATTACTCGTAACCAAGTAAGGTTTTATGCTAATAATTATTTTGAGTAATTACCAATAGTGTCCCGTGTGCTCATTAGTTAGTGGATAAAAACTGAACTGATCAAGCGTTTATGCTTGGTTTTTCTTGAAACACAATTTTGCACATTTTCCATACACCCTTTCACCATTGACATGTTGGGGGTGTGTCTTTCATCTGGGCACACAATGATACATTTTAGCAATCAATTCTCTTGGTGCAACTCTTTTATTGACAATGACCGGTTCTTCTGAAAACCACACCACTACTCAAAAGAGATTTAAACACGGTGCTACCGCAAACCTCATCTAATTAAATACTTCCATGCACTTAAGTTTCAAATCCTACTTCTGAAGGACTTTGTATTGTTATGAATTCAATAACTCCATGTAAATAATAATTTGTAGTTTACAAATATTAAACGAAATTTCCAAGCAAGCCAGTAAGGAATGCAATGAAAGGGACTGCAGCGTGGAGAAAAAAAGCCAGGCCATTATTATTAAGCTGTCTGTCTGCCATTTCTGCTTTAAATTTTTCCATTTGCTTTTCAGCCATCATGCACAAATGCCCGTTGAGTCAGCATCAACCCAAATCAATTTTTCAATCTTGATACTTTTTGGCTTGTCAGGGCCAAGCAGTCTACAATGTACATGTAGTTCACCAGACCCAGGCTTTAGGGTTGTCAGCAGCAGAGTGTGGGTTCGAATCCCAGTCGTGACACTTGTGCCTGTGAGCGAGGCACTTAGCCATAATTCCTTTCGTAAAAAATGGGAAGGTATAGTCTTGGTTCCACGCCGCTCCAGTTGTGTAGTAACGAACCATGTACATGTAGTCGTGAAAACCCAACCGCTCTCCAAACTGCTCTCACCGCCCCACGAACAACTTGCCACTAGAGGGCGCTATGATTCCCGTAACCGCTATCCCCACGAACCGCTCCTGTGAGAGCTGTTCCTGGTGTGATAGCGGTTACAGGAATGAGAGCACCCTCTAGTGGCGAGTGGTTATTGGGGTGATAGCAGTTTAGACAGCGGTCGGGTTAGGTTTTCGTGACTACACAACTGTGAGAGTCTTGGAACCAAGACTAGGGAAGGTAGTGCATAGGATCTTTTCTACCAGCTGAGGCGCAATTTCATAAAGCCTGTAAGCACCAAAACTTGCTTAGCACAGAATTGTATTGCTTAGCAGTAACAGGAAACGGGTTACCAGCCAAATTTACATAAATTTTGCATTTTTATGGCTGGTGCTCCACTCAATTTTTGCTTGGCAAAGAAATTTGCCAAGCAGTATTTTCTGCTTGGCAGCTTTATCAAATTGGTCCTAGTTTCTAGTGGATGATACCCATGCCTACATCCTTACAGACGGACTGTGAATGGGGTTACCCCGTTTCAGGTCCAGCAGTAGGTGGCAACAACCCCTGGTAACAATTGATTTGGGTTAATGAAGTGGCCGTCTGATTTTAGGCGATTTCTCATAATAAAAAATAATAAAAAAACGAAAGCCAAGCCAATAGATAGAAGGAGTTGTTAGCAGGAGTAGTGCTGGCGTGATGAAGAGGGAAATGTCTTGCAGTAAAATGGCAGACGAAGATGTACAACCTACCGAAAAGAGTCTTCATCAATAAAAATGGTTTCATCTGAGACAAGGTTGCCTTATCGCAATAGTTGTTGTGCATGTCAGTTATTTGGTGCTTGTGGTTTGCTGTATCAGTGCATTTCATTTCTATTTCAGACAGACATGAATGTGGAAGAGAGAGGAGGGAAAAAAAGAAGATAGATCCAGAAGTGGGAAAAGATTCACAGGGAGAAATATCCGGCAGCAAAGAATAAAGAAATGTGCAGAGATGTTTTAGTTTTCTTGATAGAATGTGCTAATGAAGAAGCTTAAAAAAAAATATACTACAGAATACAAACATTTACGATCTGAAAAGCAGACCAGCCAAGAAAAACTGTGGTCTAAGTGTTTTGAAGATACAGCGCGGATGATTGAAAAGTGTAGTACAAACTTGGTGCACCACGATCTCATATTATTAAAGGGAGGTACACATTTGGTAATCATTCTTGAAATTAATGGCAATAAAAAGTTACTGGGTCAGAATTACAGCAGCTTTGAGAATCATTTCACTTCGAAGCTCTAAAATTGCAATGGTCGTGGGTTAGAATCCCATGCCTGCGATATTTTTTCGCAGGACTCGGGAAAGTACTGAGTATACAGTGCTAACACACATCGATGTATGGGTAAAAAAGAAAACAAATTAATAACGTTTGTAGTTATGGAAAAAGATATCAGTTTTTATCCTTTGGAGGACAATACTGCCGGATACGTTTCTCAGATTGTGTATTCCAAATATGGATTATTTTTCCTGCGCGGATAAACACTCAGGATTTTCGACAGTATCTCAAAAATGCTACCACCTTTTGAAATGAAATTGTCACAGGTTGGTTTTATTGTACAATCTACATTTACAGTAGAGGATTAAAGCCATTATACACTTTCGGAACAGAAAAAAAAAAAAAGTTCACAGATTTACAAGTAACTTACAGGGTTTACAGAAGGTAATGGTAAAAGACTTCTCTTGAAATATTATTCCATGAAATGCTTTACTTTTTGAGAAAACATTAAAACAATTATCAATTCTCTACGACAAGAATTACAGATTTATAGTAAACACATGTCATGACACGGCGAACACGCGGAAACAAGGGTGGGTTTTCCCATTATTTTCTCCCGAAAATGATGACCGATTGAGCCTAAATTTTCACAAGTTTGTTATTTTATATAGAAGTTGGGATACACGAAGTGTGGGCCTTGGACATCACTGTTAACCTAAAGTGTCCACTGGCTTTAAAACAATCAAAAGGGAAAAAAAACCCACAAAAACCAAAGGTAACAGCCTACCCACAGTCAAAATCTTTCTATAAACACAAAACAGAAATTTTGTATAATGAAAAAAAAAAAAACACAAAACTGAATTTGACTCAAAGCACATACCTATGAAGCGCCGTTTACCAATGGAGATTTCTTGTATACGTTTGACTCTGGTGCATAGATGTAACATCGTCATCATGGTAAATAACATAATGACGCTCTGTGCAAGTAAAGGGATTTCAAATGGGTGACCAAACCTGTTGAGGAAAGAAACACATCTTTTATTAAGTTTTCATTATTTCGTGTCCCTCTTCCCAGCTTTGATCTCGCCTTTGTGTTTATATCTTCTTGTGGTAAAACCAGCCCCTTCCCTCCTACATGTTCACTACCCCCCCCCCCCCTGCGATATCGAGAAATGATATTGTTTTACTGTTTTCTCAAAAAGTAAAGCATTTCGTGGAATAATATTTAAAGAGAAGTCTTTCACCACTACCTTCTGTAAACCCTGTTAGTTATTTGTAAATCTGTGAACTTTTTTATATAAAAAATCTATAAACCCATTAGCATTGGCCAGGGATTTCAATGTAGTCACTCAAACTTAAACTACATAAATTCACTTTTTTACAAATATTTACGTTTACAACGGTCTGTGTTTCTTACCAGAATAATATTCTCAGAATGTTAGCCAACATCAGGGTGAGACAAACATACGTGGAGAAACCGTCCACATTCTCAGTTCTCCTGATATCCATATACTGAGGAACAAAAGGCACTATTCCTCCGAAGATCATACAGCCTGATGCAACCCATGATACTAGATTGTTCAAAGTGAAATGTATCTGAGGTATATGCATGCCAAAATTGGCCACTTCGTCTAATACGTTGTTATCCATGATGTAGATAGGACTCCGTCAAGCAACTCCTCTTTCTGTTTGATATACTAAGACATCAATATCAATAATAATAATATTGAAGTCTATATAGCGCAGACCTCTGTTTCAAAGGAGATGGGCACTGGTTATCTATAGAGATGTTTTCTGGGCGATTCTAACTTCTCAATATCACTATCTGATGTCTTTCTTCATTTGTAGACCATCAAAGACCTCAAAGATCGAGGCCATACTGTCAATGTCTGTTGAGAATCTATCAGGTGGATTGTCAGGTGATGTCGAATGCTGCTGTCCTGTAGTGTGTGTGAAACAAGAAGAAAACAGTATATATAGGTGTATTTGGCCATCAGTGGATGTCAAGTTTCTATGTTTTTAATGTGGACAAATAAATAAATCTAATCTAATCTAATCTAATCTACAAATCACTTCTGATGAGGATTCTTATTGTCAGAAATATCAAGAGTGTAAATGTGAACTCTTTCTGTCATGTCTGCGACTGTAGAGTCTAAAATATTTTTTGAGAGACGACTTTGCTCTCTACATGTACATCAACTAGCTACTCTAGAACTATAGTACGAGGTTCGATCTGCTATCGTCTCTTTGTGGAGACGATAGCGGAACGGACCTCATTGTAGTCAAGAGTATACCAGGGCCACTGCATTGATTGATTGATTCGCTACCGTGCCCAGTGGAAGCGGCCATATAAAAATGATAAGTGGTACCGATTACCGAAAGGGCAAAGATTCTGATTTTTACCTTTATGGACTGAGTAAATGTTTCCGTAAAAGTTTCCGTATATGGCGTCACCACTTTTTCATTCGGTATGAAATAATAGTACTTATCTACTTTACCTCAATGAAATATCCCTTTTTCCTTTGTAAAAAATTAGTGCAAAAGTGGTGGCACCATACGGAAAGTCATCCGAACAACTTTCCGGGTATCCACTTTACGATCCTGTGCCACCACTTTTTTTGTAAACTTTTACCAAAAGAAATATCTCATTTGAGTACTTGCCTTAATAAAACCTTAGACTTACTTAGAAAAAAATTTCCGTATGGCGCCACCACTTTTTCATTGATTTCGATATGATTTATGAAATAATATAGTATCTAAATCTAATTTACCTCAATGAGATATCCCCTTTTTGTAAAAATGAGTGAAAAAGTGGTGGCACCATACGGAAAGTTATCCCATTCGCCGCACGCGTCGACGCCACCCCGTGCAAATGGGGGCCATCGCGGCGCCGTCAGCAGGCTATGCGGGTAGTACTGTAGGCTACGTTACTTTTCGTGAGTACGTGGACATCTCGACATCTCGAGTGACATACGCTTTTCACAAATTAAAAACAAACTGACAACTGTACAAAACCTGAAACAATGAATGACCATGAAAATGTTAGGGCTAAATATGTTTCGAAGAGTTCAAAATCAAAGAATCTTTAGGAAATAAACTACCACATACCTCTTCCTTATTGTTTTTTTGTTTGCGTTTGAGTCCGTTTGCTTTTGTTATGTCGACGACTTCTGTATGTTTTCTTCCGAACACGAGCGTACAATGGAGGGCGCCCTTCTTTCACATCATTACTTTATTTTTGTGCAGAAACAACAACAATGCTGGGGACTGTTGTTTGAGAGTTTTATTGGGGTTTGACAACCAACTCAGAAGAAGGAAGAGTGCATGCTGAAACTGAGCTGAGGGTCAGAAACTGAGGGTGAGGGAATGAAACAATGAAATATATAATTTTTCATTATGAAGTTTTCTCCTGATTTTTAAATTTATTATTAAATGCTTGAATTTGTCATTATTGAATTGAATGATTGATAATGAAATGAATATGCAATGAATATTGGCCTACTGTCAACAGGCATATAGGCCTTATTACTTAGTTATATAAATTAGCTTATTAAAAAAAATAGGTCTAGGCTATCACAATTAAAAGTATACACTATTATAATATAAGGTATAAGGTAGACCCATTAACTGGGCCACTGTTAGTATTACTACTGTACTTCTTTTTTTTTGAAATTTTGACATTATTGGTCGTACTAGCTAGTATTACAGTAATGTCAAAATTTCAGCGCCCCCACTACTGGGTCTAGGTATAAGGTAATAAATTAATATAGGCCCGCATCTACCTACATGGGGGCTCACTTCATGTAAATCATTGCTGCTCAGTCACCTGCACGTGTACATCCCGATATGTGGAGAATTTGCAGTAATCCACCAGAACCAGAACCAGAACAAGGAGGCCTAGAATTTAGAAAGTAACTTACAGTACAACTTTACAACAAGAAGTGCTGCTTTGATTATACATGAAATTGTTCAGTATGTAAACTTGTATTCACACTCGTCGTTGATGTAATCTAACTAATGTGACATGTTTTGCTTTCTTTTGAAGGAAAGATGTCAATCTTCGTTCCAATCCGCGCGTCTTCCTGGACGCAGACCGTCTACCAACTCGCAACCAAGTCCTTTCCAGGACAATGCTACAACTACAAGTTCATCAGTACAGTACCCAGTCACCAATCATGTGTGGCTGCCGTCAGGTTGACACCGAACAAACAGATAACAACGGAACAAAGTTTTGTTTTGAAGCGGTTTATGGCAACAGAGAAACAGAGGAGTAAGCAGGTTGCCGAGAGAGTACATGGCACCAGTCAAGGAGAGATTACACTCGGTCGAAAAGGTTGGTATTGCAAGGGGTCAATATGGAGATGTCAACTGCAGGACTTGCAATTACAAGGTTGTGGGTTCAAATCCTACCAAGCTAACTGCTGATTTCACAATGAGTATTTTCATCTAGTTACTTAATCACAAATTCTTGATTTGTGCAGTTCCTAATCCCAATGTTTGTATGAGAGAGATTGGCTGTTGCCAGCTTGGTGTTTATATCCCCTTGTGGGAGTTTGCCGAGTTCCCTTGACGGGAAGATCATGAAAACAAACAAAACTATTAACTTGTAAAGCCAGCTTTCTGCCCAAGATTACAAACATTCTCTGCATCAACAATCGAGCAGTGGAAGAGTTATTGTTAAAATTGTTTTGTCTTTTTTTTTTGGACAGTGGTTCAAGCAGGAAAGGATGCCAGCTACATGGGTATTGTTATCGTAGGCATTGGTGTGACAGCTATTATGTTTTATGCCATTGGTCGTGAGTTGTTCGCTTCAAGCAGTCCCAATGCAGTTTACACCAAAGCTTATAAACTTTGTTCAAAAGATGATGAGGTAAGAATGAGAATGATGTTATCTTATTGAGTGTCATGGCCGAGTGGTTTAGAGCATCGAAATTCAAGTTCTGGTTGTTAACTCATCGCAGTGTGGGTCCTGGTTCTGTGTCCTTGTGCAAGATACTTATAATTGCTTCTCTTCACCTGAGGGTAGAGATTGGTATTGTGTATGAAAAAGCCTTTGGAGCGCTTGTTGCCCGGGTTGTATACTCCCATGGGAGCCGAGAAAGATTAAAGGAGTGTTATTGGCCCAGTGACCAGGGCACTAATGTAATTGTAAAGCGCATTGAGACGGTTATTGTGAAATGCACTGTAAGAACTACCGATAGTTATTATTATTATCTCTTATAAATAGTATTGTGGAACCTAGGGATAAAAACCCAGTCAATGAGTCATTCTGGAATGCAGATTACACTTCATAGCAATTGGCAGACAGTTTTAAGGTTTCATACATTATTCATGATATGCAGATCATTGAAGAGCTTGGACAACCAATCAAAGGCTTTGGAGAAACAACTAGGAGAGGCAGAAGGAGACATGTCAGGTCAGAGGTTAAACGTATTCAATGCTATTACATTCCTTTACTTCAACTCACAACAGTGGATGCTTTGTTTACAAAATATTCCAGTTAATATTGCTTCTTGTCTAAGATAATATTTCTACACTCTTCTAACTTGTTCTTTAAATGTTTTTTTTAAATTTTATATCTATAGCCATTTGGAATTTGAACAAGATGGAGTGAAACATATGCGCATGAAGTTTTACATTCAAGGCCCAAAGAGAAAGGGCACTGTACAACTAGAAGTCCAACAGGTAAATATTTCAATGTCATTTTGGTCAACTCAGCTTTCACTTCCACTGTGTATCTATAGATTTGCTTGTTAAAGGCAGTGGACAATATTGGTAATTACTCAAAATAATTATCATCAAAAAACCTTTCTTGATTTACGAGTAATGGGGAGAGGTTAATAGTATAAAACATTGTGAGAAACAGCTCCATCTGAAGTGACGTAGATTTCGAGAAAGAAGTAATTTTCCACGAATTTGATTTCGAGACCTCAAGTTTAGAACTTGAGGTCTCGAAATCAAGCATCAGAAAGCACACAACTTCGTATGACAAGGGTGTTTTTTCTTTCATTATTATCTCGCAACTTTGACGACCGCTTGAGCTCAAATTTTCACAGGTTCACATTTTATGCATATTATGTTGAGATACACCAACTGTGAAGACTAGTCTTTGACAATTACCAATAGTGTCCACTGTCTTTAAGAAAGTTTCAAAATCTAAACACGATGATAAAAACCCATGATTATTACTCCAACTGATGAAGTGTCATGGTAGCATTGGTGTACAAGTCAAGGAGATAGTTGCGGTACCTGCTTTTAATACATAGGATTTGGATTGCCTATAGACACTTGGCTAGGCTATTTTGGTGGTCTAGTGGTACGTCATATGTTCCAGCAATGCAAAGGTTGTGTGTTCGAATCCCAACCGAGTGATTTACCTGTAGGTTTTTTTTTCCACAGAATTCTGGGAAAAGTACTAAGGGTAAAATGAAAATTATATTCTTCATCTCTGATGCAAAACTAACACCTCTAAAGATGTCTTACTAATTGTTATGTTTCATATCTTGCAGGGAAAGACCGGCAGATTTGATTATCGTTATTTGTTTGTTGAAATGGACGGCTATCCACATAGGACTATAGTACTAGAAGACAATAGATGAACATTGTGCCGAAAATATTGCTGGAGTGTTTTTTTCCTGGATGTAGAGTAAAGATCATCAAGAGAATATCAATGAAGGCTGCATGAATTGTCGGAGAATAATCTCGCAAGGCTTTCATAAGGATGGCAAAGCAATGAATCTCAATACTGATGCATGTATAATCCAGATAATTGTGACAATTGCCGTTTGTGAGTTTGGACTTTTCACAACAATACCGCCAATAGAATAATTTGATAAAATGTTGAAGTTCTTTATCCAGCAGCCGATTTCACAAAACTTCACGCAACTGCGCAAGTCCACTTGCGCAACGTTTATGGCGCAAGTTCATCCATAAACGTTGCGCAAGTGGACTTACGCAGTTGCGTAAAGTTTTGTGAAATCGGCTGCAGGGCTGGAATTACACGCAGGCCATGGTTTCTCTTGCCCCTAGTTTTGGCCTTGGTGCCCCTTAATAAGTCTCCAATAGCCTCCAAAATGTTTGAATGGAAGCGACTTTGCAAAATGAAAATTGCCTTGCTTTCTCAGAGTTGAAATTCCAGGCCTGTTTACGTATAAAGTAAAGTTGGATGAAATAAATTTCATATGTTCAACACCGCAGAATAACACCTCGGCTTGTTTTCCAGAACATAAAAAGCTCATAATTACAGTAAATAATTAAGAAGAAGAAAAGCAAACTTGCACATTTTTTATTTCAAAAACAAAAACACAGAATTCTTTATTTCTTAACAATCTTTCTTTGGGCACCTTCAAGACTGATTTCAAGTGTAAAATTACAAATCTTCAACTCTAAAATAAACTATCCTTTACAACTCTTTTTTTTTTACAGTATTCACATTATGTACAAATTAAAAACCAAGATTTGCAAGGCTAAGTGTGAGTTTGTAATTTACATTTTGATTCCCCCACACCACCAAAATGTGATGTGAATGAGAACTGGGCCCAATTTCAAAGAGCTGCTTAAGCACAAAATTATGCTTAAGCAAAAAAACACATGCTTCGAAAAATCAGATTACCGGCCAAGACTCCACTCAATTGTTATGCTAAGTAAACAACAGCTAACTACCAGTCACAAGCGCAATGTATATGTCATGAAATGTTGACCTGTAAAATGTGTAAAATAAGCGAGCTATTTTCGTGCTTAAGCAAATTTTTTTTGCTTAAGCAGCTCTATGAAATTGGCCCGGGTTCATTAAAGAGTACTGTAAAAATTTTACAACCTTTGGAGGGATGTTGGCTCTGAAAAGAGCCGGCGTGGTCTTGACATTTCAAACAGTATACTTCGCTGATGTTGAGGAGAACGCTGCACTGCTGATGATCAAGTAGGGCAGGAGGGATGCACATTTGGGCGTAACTAAAGCCTCTGCATCATATTATAAGCAGCTCAGCATTCTCATGAAGAATAGTAAAGTATATTTTTCGAAACGCCAAGACCACAAGGGTTCTTTTTTGAACCAACACTCCTACCAAAATTCTAAAGAGGTTTATTCACACAAGCTTCCTAGTTATAGCATAGAGCAAGGAAGTTGGTAATAGTTACGTCTATTATCCACACCATGAAATAAAGCTTTAAACATTAATTAATGTAAACTTGGTGTCTGAAAACCTTTTCATAAATTAAGTTTATAAATGTACTTTTATAAATTTAATATAATTGAGATCCGCAACAGTTATTAAGTTTTCAAACACAAATTACACAAGTTTTTTTGTTGAGATCACTTCTTGATCCTGTAAAGAATTTTGAAATGAAGAAAAATCATGAAATGTCTTTGAAATTGTCTAATTTCCCCCTGTCGGTAACATACTAGATCTGTCTCCATTTTTAAATCCCACACACACACACACACTTGGTCTAACCCCCATAGGGATTAGGCTGGGTAGGGCCGCAACAACAAACAATGTTCAAATTATTATTTTGTCCCCACAAAAATTGGGAAAGTACTGAGTACACATCGGCGTAAGGGTAAAAACAAAGTATTTTCTTTAAGCCCGATGCAAAATTAACATCTTTGAAAACATTCAAATACGTGGGAGAATGTTCAAGTAGAAAAAACAGATCTTCAAGAAGAAAACGGGGTTTGCTTGAACCTCTCCACAAGGAAGTTGTCTCTATGAAGAGATGACTGTAGTCTCAGATCTGGAATAACTTGGAGGTAATTGCCTCTGTTGCCACTGGTCTTGGTGCCCCATCAAAAGTTCCAATAGACTTTATGATTTGCCAATGGAAGTGCCCTTTGCAAATTGAAAATGGCCTTGCCCTCTCAATGATGAAATTCCAGTAGGATTTGAAACTTTGCATGGTGGAAATACGATATGGAAAGGTATGCGGTAACACCATGTAATGACCATCTCAAAATGAGTTGGGGTTTCAACTCGACGTTTTGATCAGAATGCTCTGATCATCTTCTGAAGAAAGCTTCTAGAGATAGTCATTACATGGTGTTACTGCAAACCTTTCCATATGAAATTCCAGGTTTGCAGTCTCACAACTCCAGTACAACCTACCTAAGGACGGACACCACACTATGAAGTTACAAATCTCAAAGCAAGGATCTCATTTTTTGAAGGAGATCTCTCAAGTACATGGAAAGCACATCCATAACAAGCATTTCAAAATTAGTTCCTAGATGACAGAAGGATTACCGATCTCGCCACAATAGTTTTCAGGGTTTGCTACTCCATCAGCTTTTCTGCTAGCCAATTATTCAAATGAAATAGGGATGCACTTTTCAACACTGAACTACATTTTGTAGCCAGCCGGACCACTTTGGAGAGAATTCTGACTGGTCCTGAGGTGTTTTAACCAGCATTTGGCCTGCAGACCACTGTTAAGAGGTGGTCAAGTTGGGTAGTGGTGTCTCGCCTTCAACCTCTGGGCCCCCGGTTTGACTCCCACCGGGGGCACTATGTGGATTGAGCTTTCAGTCCCTACTTCACTGCATGGGTTTTCCTTGGAATCATTCTCCGGGGGTTTTCCTTCCACATCTCAAACTGAAATTTCTTCATCATCTTCTCTTCTCGTTTGGCTCTAATTACAGCGTTGCGAATATATTATCCACATCCAGAGATAAGGGAGGACGCTCTTCTTTCTGAAGATCACATCAGGTGGTTCTTATTTCCCATATAAGGTCTCTCGACAATAGTTCTCATCACTTGATTCTGAAAGAAGAATGTCTTGATTTTGCTGCCCAGATAGAGGAAGATGAGCAAGACGGATAGATACTGAACCCACGCAAACTTGAGTACCTGTAAGAAACCTGGGATGAATGTGTGCTTCGGTTAAGGAAATGTAATTACAAAGTGTTATGAATGCACAAGGACATGGTCAATGACGGAGAACAAGTGTTACTTAATAAATACCACACCAGGGATGAAAAATGTCAGACTTGTTAAAGTCTGCCTGGTATCGGAAAATGCTGTGCTTTTCTCCAAAGTAAATGAGTTCCTTTATCTACTTTTCTAGCAATGAGGGATGCTGGTTCCAAAAGCTCCTTATTTTCTCTGTCTCATTTAAATAGCTTTGTTTTATTGGTTATTCCTTTTAAAAGAAATTGTTTGTACTCTGTTTTCATGAAGTATGGAAATAAATATAAGTTTAAATGAATGAATGAATCTACAACTCTAGGGGTTATCAAAAGGTGGAAATGCTATTATTGCAACATACATCCTAAGACCGGGATCCCAGTCTCAGACCTATTTCTTAGTTACCCCTGCAACCACAAAAAGTCCAGATTTCACCCGTGATGATATTCTGCGATAACGCATACATATAAATCATATATTTTGTATAAAAGACATAAAATACACATTTGAAAAACCATGCAAGTAAAAAGGATATATAATGATCTCTTCAGGGTAGCGCACCGTTCCTTTGATCAGGAATGATTCAGATGAACTTTGACCTCTCTGCCAGACAGGATACCGACAGTCAAAATATGTACTCACTGATGGAAAAGGAAAATTACCAACTTGATAAAATATGAAAATATGAAAGTTCTCTAGGGGGTTAGATATTTAGGAGGGGATCCATGAATGTTATCAAGAAATTTTTAATAATTGTTAAACTAGAAAAGAAAACTAATGGTGACTTTTTGTTTATCTGTTCAAATCATTCAAATTATTTCCGTTAATGAGGAATTGAGAATTCAAAATTCAAGGTTACCAAAAAAATGGAACTTTTAGTGTTTTTGTATTTTCAGGTTATGTAAAAAATCAATAAAACTGTGCTCACCATTTCTTGAAATGTAGTTGCTGAATATTTTGGACAGTTGGTAATCAGACGCAAAAATGCTATTACCGTCAATGACTGGAGTCTGTGAAAAGAAAAAACAAAATTATCATATTTTTTCAAAGCTGAAATTTTGAAATTGACATCATTAAACCAACTACAACCCCATAGAAGAGTTTTTAAACAATTTCACAGATTGATGAAACTGCAGGATGTTAATAATATCTTTTTACCAATATTCTTGTTTGTGTGTCTGCAGGGAGAAGTTGTAAAGTTGTGTTGCAAATTTGCAATCATTTTGAATGTGCACAGTCATGCTTCAAGTGGCCTGTTCTTGACCATAACATTCTCAGATATATTTCAATTCAGTAGTAACTAACCACTGGTCTCCCACGTGTCCTAGCGTGTACCAAGATACAATCAAAATTAAGCAGTCAAAAAGAACATAAACTGCTTAGTTTGTAATTCAAAAAAAGCTTCAGAAAAAATAAAGCCACTAATTCTAGGAAATATTTAGTTTCTATATATGTGTAAACAAATAAGACATACATCATATCTTGTGTCGACTGCGCTGTGGGAAAGAGGCATCTTCAGTCTTAACCTCAACTCTCCATCCATTGTGACCTCTGACCCATGAAACGGTGATGCGTGCTCAATGTAAGCCATCGTCTCCATTTGCAGTTTGGAAAATCTCTGTCAACGTAAAAAAACAAAAACAAAAACATAACAACAGATTGAAGACACTTACTGGACACCTTTGGTAATTGTCAAAGACCAGTCTTCTCACTTGGTGTATCTCAACATATGCATAAAATAACAAAAATGTGAAAATTTTAGCTCAATTGGTCATAGAAGTTGCGAGATACATGTAATAATGAAAGAAAAAACCACCTTTGTCACCAAAGTTGTGTGCTTTCAGATGCTTGATTTCGAGACCTCCAAATCTAATTCTGAGGTCTCAAAACCAAATTTGTGGAAAATTACTTCTTTCTCGAAAACTACATTACTTCAGAGGGAGCCATTTATCACAATGTTTTATACTATCAACCTCTTACCAAGTAAGGTTTTATGGTAATAATTATTTTGAGTAATTACCAGTAGTGTCCACTGCCTTTAATGTAACACATACCCAACCAATAAAACAATTGTTTTTTATCTTCTTGAGTGAAGAAACAAAAAAAAAAGGTCCGGTAACTAACATTGAGATTTTTACCTACAAAATTCTGTATCTCATAACTACATAGCGCCATGTTTTATGACTTTTTTTCCTGTGCTGTGATTAATTTCTACAGAACTTACAGAATATTTTATTTCCCTTTGGTCATTTAAAGAAATTACCTACATGTATGATCTTGTTCATCTGTATTTGAAAGCAATAAATGAAAGAGATTTTGATTTTGTTGATGACAAAACAAAATATTTGACAAAGCCATTCGGTTCTAGGAGATGGTCCATTGGTGTCCAGTGCTTTTCATTATATCTTCCGGTCATTATACCTTCCAAGGCAAAACAGCTTATCCTGAAAATTGACATTTTGAGAAAACGAAGTACTGCAGAGAAAAGCTGTTTCGCTATAAAAACGGACAAAAGTGTAAAAAGAGGCTGAGATAGGACTCGTTTGATTCACATCCATACATGCCTTGGAAACTTTGATATATGGAAAAACAAAACGGCCTCAATTTACCCATTAATTATATATATCATTTAAGGAACAAACATTTTTGAGTTAAGGCCGGGTTATAGTCGGTCGCACGATGGTTGCGCGATGGAAATCTTGACGCGGCGATCATAAAAGCACAGTGTATATGCCTCAGCGATGACTATAAACTTTGTTTTTAAGGATCACTCATCAAGATTTCCATCGCACGACCATCGTGTGATCGACTATAAACCGGCCAGTCATGGAAGGGCTGTGCGGTCATACTCGTAACTGGTCGAAATAAATATTTAAATATTTTTTAAAGAAAGTGATTACTCACATACAATCTGTAGTCAAAGATCAAGATGAGTTTCATCCCTAAGACTTCTTCTGTTGCTAAGACTGGTACAGAGATGGAGAAGTGAAGCATATCTGATTTACCGTCACGGTTAGTATCTTCTTCTCTGGTCTATGTGGATTGAAAATAAAGAGTTAATAAGGTTAAAGACACTGGACACTTTTGGATATTGTCAAAGACCAGTATTCTCACTTGGTGTATCTAAACATATGCATAAAATAACAAACCTGTGAAAATTTGAGTTCAATTGGTCGACGAAGTTGTGAGAGAATAATGGAAGAAAAAATGCCCTAGTCACACAAGTTGTGTGCTTTCAGATGCTTGATTTTGAGAACTCAAAATCTAGTTCTGAGGTCTCCAAATCAAATTCAAACATAATTTTCTCAAAAAACAACGTTACAATCGCTTCAATCATAGGGAGCCGTTTTCTCACAATGTTTTATACTATCAACAGTTATCCATTGATTGTTAACAAGTAAGTTTTTATGCAAACAATTGTTTTGAGTGATTAACGATAGTGTCCAGTGCCTTTAAAACAATAAATCAACCTTATTAAATGATGTTAAATTGGCATCAGGGATAAAGACCATTATGTTTTGGTTTTACCCTCATACTGATGTGTGTTAGCACTATATACAAATAATGTACTCGGTAGTTTCCCAGAGTTCTGTGAATCCTACCCAAGTAATATGCCTTTGATTTTTTTCACAGAACTCGGGAAAGTACCGAACAAACATTGCTAAACACATCAGTGTAAGAGTTAAACCAAAATTAGTATACAACCTTCAATGGTTCGTTACAAGTTTCCAAAACAGTGTGGAACAAGTTTGTTAAATAATTCTGTGTTCCTCATCAAATGGTTAAAGTGTTTCATTTGTTTTTTTAAATACCCCTTCCCCCCAAAAGGCCTTTTTTTTTTTTTGTTTTTTTTTAAAGAGGAATCAAGAAATGTAAAGATGTAGCATGTATGTATATCAAATAAGACAGTTACCTTGACTAGGGGAATTCTTAGGTGTTGTTGTTGGAGTTGGTTAAAGTTTTGGTAAGTGCTCCAGGCTAAGTACGAGGCAGAATCTTGGGTATCGATGAGAAGAAGCATCTCATGCTTAAACCGGACAGTAGGCTGCTCTCGGAAAAAGGCATCATTCAACCACAAACCTGCAGTGGTCAAAAATGCATTCATACATTGTGGACTACATTAACTACTTAAAAGTCGTGTTTGCTACTCAATATATTATCAGCAATGATAAGAAAGCAATGTAAGCGATTCTATTATAATGAGGTGGTGTAATCAAATGAAAATGTTGCGGCAAAACAAATCTAGTTTACAAAAAGAAAAACCACCAAACAGTAAGTATATATTTTAACTAAATACACTATATAGCAATGAATTAAATAATATATACAATTACCTTAATTATACCTACATGTAATATGTATAAAGAAGTATAACATAAAATAAAAAAGAACATGACAAATTGCGTAGGGGTAGAGAACAATCAAAATAATGACTAAAGTGGCAGCGAGGTGCATCTATGTGTCTATTTCTACCTCAATGGAGTCATGGATGGACTCCATGCATGATGTCTGATGATGATGAGATTGTTGAGGAGTTGAGTGAATGCAATTTCTATTATTGATTTGTTTGTTTTGTGCAATAAAATCATAATCATCACAAAATAGCAAATAGACTATAGCATAGGATGTAATGTTTGTTGTATTGAGAATGAGAATGACTATGATGAGTATATGAGACAGACTCGAGACTGGCCATTTATAATCCCTCCCCCTGTGCAGTGGGATTTTGCATCCGTTTGCCGAGTTTCTTTGACGGGAAGATCATTAACACTCAAACAAGAGTCAGACTCAGTCAGAGGAAACATGACAGTGAATCTCCATTACAGTGAGAGCAGACAATCAACAAAACAACAGACCATATCGTAACAGGTTAAGCACAAAACATGTACAAATTTACAAACGGGACCTGTGCTTCACTTAAAAAGTATTCAATTAAAACGCATTTTAATACCTTCACTCCAGAAGACTATCAGAAATGGCCCAACAAACGTCAAGACAAATATTAAAATGACGAATAATACTGGGGTCGTCCATAAACTGGCTTTATATCGCTGATAAATCGGATGAGCGTAAACTTCAAGGACCGCCATTTTTTCGATTTTTCTTTCTAAAAACTATTTAGGCTCGTCCAATTCAAAGTAAAACGTTTTTAGATATTATTAAAAAGAAAAAATGTATGAAATATCTGTATAAATCTCTGATTTTATGAAAACTTACGAAAATTTATGTAGTAAAGGAAGATATTAATGCAAAATTATGGATTTTATTTTACAGAAAAACGAAAAAAATCGTGAAAAAACCGAAATGTACAGAAAGCCACATGCAGCTTTAACGAGATCTTTCATAAAATACCACGATCAATGACCATCTTCAACTTAGTCGAGGGTCACGGGATAAGAAGCCAGCTTGTGTAATACTTTGTTTAATTTTTCGGGCAGATAGATTATTGGGACAAAATGAGGTGTAAATTAGATTGGAGGTAATTGTGTGACTTTCAAGCGAAATTGTACGCAATATGCATTTTGTCTCCAGCGCTTTTTGTTACAAATAATGCGTTATGATGATGCAAAATGCGATGGGCCAATTAAATGTGTGCCACAGAACAATCTGTTTGCAACTATTCCAACTAATGAAATTACTGACGACAAAATGGGTAAACATTGTTTGTGAAATGCTTTTGAATGGTTTGAGATTGCCCAGCATTAGTTTTATTTTTCGGCTGCCGGGCACCACCAAAGAAGTCACAAGATTTGACCTAAAATCAGCCACTAACTATTACAGACGCGATTGCGTGTCTGCTTAGTGCACAACTCTATGGCGGTTGCCAACCAATGATTGTAGTTAGTAGCATATTTCATGGAAGGGTACCATTTCGAGCATGTCCACCCAGCAATTCTTCAGAGGGGTACATTTAACAATGGAACAATGCTACCACATAAGGTTTTTTTGTGTTTTGGTGAACCCACAGAGAATTTCCTCTGAAAATATAATATTAATAATAATAGAACAACAATAAGGACCCCCCCTCCCCAACATCCTTTAATACAAATATCATAAACAATACAGTGGTGCAGTGGAATGTTTACAGTTTAAGTGGCGCTCCATACACAATATCCACAAATCACTGGTCCCTGTCAAAGACCACGATAAGAGATAAGGGAAAGATTAGGGACCAGTCAACAACAGCTGAACAACATTTTTCATTACGCAGTAGCTATTTATATCAAAAAATCAAAACAACAAAACATCATAAAAAAACAGAGACGTAAAGCTAGACGACTATGGACTGCCAGCGGAAGTAGGACTGTTTGTCATGTGACACCATCAAATTGTGTAAAAAAAGTGTGAACGATTTTGACTGACAATTGAAGGGATTGAAAACGAGGTTTTATATATAGAACATTCAAAGTCAGAAATACTGCGTTTACAATACAATTGACATTTATTTTAACAACAGAAAGAAACCATGAAGTGGCAATTTAAGGAGGAAACGCCGGAAGGTGAGGATTCGAGTCGGGGAACAGACTGTGTATATATTATACGATTACAATTGTAATTTGCTGTGTTCACAGACTAGAGTTGTGATTACTTTTATTTCAAAACAAATATAATTCACTTGGAATCAAACAACTTGCATTGTTTTATAAACATAGCGGTTCCTATGATTTTATGAACATGGAGGAAGAAATACAATAAAAACATACAAACTGAAATCACGCTTAAAGTTAATCTATTTGGTATTTAAATTATATTGTTAATAATATTAATGAATCAAAAATAATAGTACTTCCAAAAAATAGAGCGTGCCGTTATCAAGGTTATCATATACGGTGTTCAGACAACTCGTCCTTCGGACAACTCAACAGTTGAGACAGCTCGACCGTTCGGACAACTCGACGAACATTTTTCTTCAACTGCAGACAACTGGACTTTGGACCAAGACAAGTCAACGGATGGCCGGCCGTGACGGGGGCCTCAGCATGGAGCGCGCGCAGGGCTGGGAAGGGGGGGGGGTAGGGTAGGTTTCAGGCCAAGTCACACTGCAGCAATAACGTAAAAGATAAAGATAACGATGCAAAGAGAATGCGCTCTATTGGTTGAATTGCTCAACAGTCTACGCAGAATACGCCCACACTTATTTAACCAATCGAGGGTTTGCATTGTTAATGTTATCATTTTTAGTCGCGTTATCAAGGCCTGTGTGACCGGGCCTTTAGGGTTAGGGTTAGGGTTAGGGTTAGGGTTAGGGTTTACACGAAATTTGTGTAAACATGTCAGTAACAGAGGTCGACCGTTCAACTGTCGACTTGTTTTGGCCATTTGTAAGTTGTCTCTTTTTGCAAAATATTTTTCAAAAGCTTCTTAATTTGTTTTTCTCATCATTTTTAATACACAGAGCAACGATTAGCAGAATCGTCCAAGATTCGTTCAAAGTATTCAGACCGGATTCCAGTGATTGTACAGAAGGCTGCGAGGTCACAGATACCGGAAATAGACAAGAGAAAATTCCTTGTGCCAGCGGATATAACTGTGGCTCAGTTTATGTGGATCATACGTAAAAGAATTCAACTACCACCAGAGAAGGCTGTGTTTCTATTCGTTGGGAAAGTACTGCCACAGACAAGGTGAGTCATAATACACTCACTCACTCACTCCCCCACTCACTAACTCACTCACTCACTGAGTCGACTCGAGTTGTCACATTGCCGCATGTTTGAGTCAGGCTCGATGGCTGACACGCCACACAACTCTATCTTGCATACAACTGATAAGCTCCTCCTCGTTGTTTACTCGTGCATCCTCGATCAGGGTCAGCATGGTCTTGGTGGGTCTTCCGGAACCACGCCTGCCATGGGTGGGCTCCCACCACGATGACTTTATTGGCTGGTAGCTCTGGGTGCCATAGGCAGTGACCAGCAAGATCATTTATAATGCACACAAATCCGCGAAAATGAGCATGGCGCATATCAGGATGATTTACTAATGGAAAAAAACCCAGAATATACAAGTGATCCTGACCATTAGCGCTTTGAATGAGATGTGTTTGCTGCCTGTTTTTGAATGTCTCAAATGATGAAGACGTCTGAATGTGTATAGGGAAGTGAGTTCCAACACTTGGGGAGCTGCGACAGAGAAAGCTACGTCCCCCTAGGACCTCATTGATTTAAGCTCAACCAAGAGGAATTTTGCAAATGATAATCCTCACTGTCTCCCCCTCCCTTTAAATTTTTAAGAACCATCATGTGGGGCGGATTTCACAAAGAGTTAAGACTAGTCTCATCTCAAGTTAGGTCGAGTCACCAGCTAGGACTAGTTACTCATCCTATTTTAGGACTAGTCGAAATTGAGCCCTGGTAGTGGAGGAAAAGGAACCTACCACAAGTGTAAACTTTTTATCTCCACCTCCCTTTTACTTTCTCAGAACCCTCAGGGGTGGATTTCACAAAGAGTTAGACTAGTCTTATCTCGAGTTAGGATGAGTAGTTAGGACGAGTAATCTTAGGACTAGCCTAAAGGTTTTAATATCTCCTAGGACTAGTCCTAAGTTAGGACTTGTCCCAGCTCTTTGTGAAATTGGCCCCTCGTATCAGAGGAAAAGGAACCTACCACAAGTGTAACTTTCTAAAACTGAACTTTCTTCATTGTCTTCTCTACAAAAAGTTAGTGTGATGTTTCCAATGCTTTGCCGACTGTATTATCTGGATTCAGAGAGAAGGCAGGGTTTTACAAAGAAGATTTGTTGTCATTTTGTTTGCTAATTTTTCTTTTTTCCCCTCTCATTTCAATTATTACAGTGCAACGATGAGTCAAATATACGAGTCACACAAAGACGTCGACGGTTTCCTGTATGTTTCTTACAGCGGAGAGAACACATTCGGCTCATCATGAAGTCCATCACAGCCGCCGAACATTCCGTGGAAATGTAAATAAGTAAATAAGATTTAGTAAAAAAAAAAGATCGATTTGTATAATCATCCAAAAACTATTTTGAACAAAACATTATAACGTGTGGTTGATGTTCATAATGTAATTGTTTCTTTTGTTATGCTGAGAAAGTGACATCCATGTCTCTTGACTGGCAGTTGAGAATTAAAAAATAAGGATGAAAACGATATACCTTCAAGACATCATGTAGAAACCTTATTAGTCCCCTACCTCATTGTGTGTAATCAGTTAGTATAGAGTGCCTGCATGTTCATCCGGAGGTCGTTAGTTCGAATCCCACTCTAGTCAATTCTTTGTTCAACCCCCAAAAATCAGAGCAATTGTTTCCACGCTGGAAAAATAATCTGTGTTTGAATACACACTCTGAGAGACCTTACTGTCGATAACATTTCTCAGATTTAAATTTTTTAGGATAAAAACTGATTATATGTTTTAATAATAATTTTTCCATAACCATGTTACTTTAAATTGAAATGACTCTCAAAATGCTTTATATTGTTGAAAGCTGCTGTACTTCTAGCCAAGCAAGTTTTTGTAGCAATTAATTTAAAGAGCGCCTACTAAATGTATACCTTTCCTTCAAAGCTAGCTAGCTATCAAAGCTTTTAAACGGTTCCTGCAATGGTATACTGGTTGTCTATGTTAACGTATTTGATCAATCATACTCTGCCCAACTTGTACTCCAACCAGTTAGCAACATCATGTTTACTACCCTAGCAGAGATTTCTCAAAGGCTAAAAGAAAGAAGGGGAAACTTGTGTAACAGTACATTTTAGGTGACCTAAAATGTAATGTTTAACAAGTTTTCCATGGTAAACATTCGCTCGGCCCCAGCGGCTAGTCTATCCAGGATCGCTGGGATGGGCTAATCGCTTGCACAGATTCTTGTTCAGGAAGTACGTCATGTATGCAGTGCATAGAAATATGGTGCAATGTGAGTGTGATGCATGATGGGACTGTGCATTATTAAACCATTGACAGTGCATGATACGTTTGCCACACCCAGTGCATTTGGTTAAAGCAAGGCGCTGGGGACGAGCCAATGGTAAACATTGCGTTGTTATGGTGTGTTCTTGTGCGGCAAACAACCTCAACAAGTACAAGTTGGTCGGAGTACAAGTTGGCATGACATTCTTTGAAATCTTTCTCTGATGTCAGATTGTTTTGCTCATTGGAAAATGAGAACAAAATGTGATTAAAGGCACTTGACACCTTTGGTAATTGTCAAAGACACGTTTTCTCACTTGGTGTATCCCAACATATGCATAAAATAACAAACCTGTGAAAATTTGGACTCAGATGGTCATCGAAGTTGCAAGACAATAATGAAAGGAAAAAAAACACCATTTTTGCACAACTTTATGTGTTTTAGATGCCTGAGAAAGGCATCAGGCTTGAAGTCTTTTAATATTTGTGTAACAGCTCTCCATTGCTCGTTTACAAGTAAGTGTTTATGCTAACAATTATTTTGAGTAGTTACCAAAAGTGTCCAGGGGTGGATTTCACAAAGGTAGTCCTAACTTAGGACTAGTCCTAGGCAATGCTAAGAGATAGGACCAGTCCTAAGTTAGGATGAGTTTCTGGACTGGTCCTATCTCTTAGCATTGCTTAGGACTAGTCCTAAGTTAGGACTACCTTTGTGGAATCGACCCATGTTGCTTGAAGTACATAATGTTCTTCAAACTCGAGATTTCCCAATCATCTCAAACATGCAAAGTCTGAAATTTTCACTACTTAGTAGTTGAGTAATAGTCAAAGATGATAAAATTGTTTTTGAACTTTTATACTTGAAATATGTCAGTACTCGCCAAATGAAAAAGAAGGAAAATTTTTACAACAAAAGTTTTGTTGTTTCTGTTGTTGACACTTTTAGAGAGGCTGCTTAAAATGCATATTTATTAGAGAATTTGTTGGTTTATATTAAAATTAAAATTTTTGTTTTTATTGTTTTAATTTCTTTATAAGAGAAAGTTATATTCCATTACAGACCTTCAGTAATTTTTTGCCATTGTATATTTTGCAGTATGTTGCCCTTAAAAGAATCCCACAAAGTTGTATATGGTTTTCTTTTTTTAACGAAAGTAACTTTCTGAACAATGATGCAATATTCTTTTGAAATCAACCGTTAAAGAAGAGTCAGTTTTGTAAGATTTAAAATAAAAGTCAATTTTGTGATGCCAATGGTAATCTATTAAACAAATCTCGACTTATCGTTAGATCTTGTCTTCTTGTTCGTTTGTGTTACTGAGTTTCGATTAGGACATGACTGTTTTGGTTGACCTGGGAATCCTCTTAAGTTAAATACAAAGTGAGTGAGATTGTCATGGTGCCTAATACTGAATAAAAAATGAAACTGAAATAAAATGATTGACAATTAATGATCATGCGTTTCAGCCCCACTCTTATATTCAAAACCTGTTGACTCCCCGTACTACAAGACTGGGTCTTAGATTCACCAGCAACATGCTCCTTGCTCCCCGGTCTTGTCTAGCCAGCTACGGGGACAGGGGGTTTTCCATTACAGCAACCAGGCTCTGGAATTCACTCCCTGAAAACCTCAGGAAAATCCATGACATCTCCATCTTTCAGCATCAACTTAAGACACCTGTTCACACTTGCTTTCCCCAACACTTGAGAATTTCCCCTCTTTCCATCTTGACCGGCGCCTCTGAATGGTTTTTCACCAGATTTAGCGCGCCTTTAAAAATGTTGTGATATTATTATTATTTTATTATTATAAACATGGCACCATTTTGATCATAATTTATAACAAATATAAAGGTTTCATGTAGCGCACGTGTCTACCAACAAGATACCTAAGGTGCTTAGTAGGCCTACATGATACAGAAAGAGGTTATTGAAGTTGTGAATTCTGATACCCAATTATGTTGCACACCTTATAAGGGTTTACGACTTCAAGGTGCTGCGGCGCATTCAGCTGCCACTCTCCCAGCCAAACTCTCTAAATGCAAAAGAGTAAAATAAAAACTACTTGAAGAGCCATATGAGGGTAAACTCTTTCTCGAGTGGTCTTCCACTCTTTTATATTTAAGTTTGCATCTTTTTGGGTGATGTTTCACTCTGTCATGGAGTGAAACCCCTCTTAAAGATTGAAATAGCCTCCACTCTTTTTATTAGAGCCATAATATGAGGGACAACTCAAAATGTAAAAAGTTTTTTTTTTTTCACTCTTTTACATTTAGAGAGAAGGAACACCGCAGGGAGGACCTCTTCTCTTTTTGATGGGAACCCCTTTTCTTCTCGATGAGAACCCCTTCTCTTTTTCGATAAGTGTACAATTCACAACTTATTTCTGCGTAGGCCTATAATGATGTTTTTAAAATGCAATTCTTCGTTCATTGTTTGTAAAAGCAGATTTACTAAACAAATTTTCATTTTACGTGGTAAAATGTCATAATTTCTTGTATGCTGCTCATTGCGCACACAAGTTCAGTTACCTCCCAATTAGTGGGCGTAACTATAGGGAGGCAGTGATGCTCGTGACCTCCTTTTGAAATTTTGATATTTTAAAAATGATTTTTCAGAGAGTAAAATGTTATACTCAACAGCTTTAATTGGGCAGGGGTGCCCCCCTCGTTGGTACACCCCCTTATGTGCCCCGTGACGGTGACGCAGTGCCTCAGCGAGCGTAGCAAACAATGGAGGACAAAACATGATTGTTACAGGAGGGAATTCTCCACATTACGAAGAATTGTTGCACTTTTATATTTCGCAATTAAAATAAAAAAATTGCAAAAAAGTTAATAATTTGCAATTTCTAAATTTAGCTTTTTGTGTTATTCAAACCATAGGGCGAAATTTATTAGAACACCAAATTATATTGTTGTTTTTCAAAAAACAACTGCCATAATTACGCTTTAGATGCTATTCGAGGTGCACGGAAGCCCAGGAGATTCTCACGAAAGCTCCGGGTGCAATTTCATGGTGTTTAGCAGAAAATGAAAATGCCGCTCGATCAGCAAATCTCCTTGCAGCGAGCAAGTTTTAGTGGGATACCGGTGGCAACAGTATAAACTTGATGAAATTGGTTGGTAGCCTGTTTCTGCTAAGCAGGATTTGTTCGTGTTTAACAGGCTTTATAAAATTGGGCCCTGGTTCTCACAAAAGCTCAGAAAGCTTTCGAGGTAAACTGACACAGTCTAGCGATCAGAGATACCCCCTTGGTGCACCCCCTTATGTTTCCCGTGACGAAGTGCCCCACCAGCGCAAACATGAGCATACAATTATATAGAGAGGACAAAAGGTGATTGTGTACCAAAAACGCAAAAGGGAATTCCCCATTTCGAAAAGGCTTGGGTACAGAATGTACACCTGTACTTCCTTGTTCCACTTTCATATTTCGCAATCATTTTACAAACAAGAAGTCCCGGAAAAAACTGAAATCACACAAAAGAAAAACTGGCTCCATCAGGTCTATAAATCAGTGCGCAGAGAGTTGTTTATAAAGGAGGCTGCGAATTTCCTTTGGTTAGTTCAGTACCACCAGGGACCGTCACGTCACATACAGTCATTAACTTAAAAAAATCATGGCGCTCAACAAACTCAACCTGTTATTTGTTGTGATTCTATCGGTTTATTTCAGCCCAGCTGTGGAGTCAGTGAATCCTGGATTTAAAGGCAGGATCACCCAATCGGGACTCGACTATAGTGAGTATATACTAGTCTTTATTAAAAAACAATAATTAGGAATTGAAGGCAAACTTAGGCGTTATATGGGGTTCAATCGGCTCTAGACAATAAATTGTAGTTAGTGCAGTTTGTAGCTATGGATTCCACCAATGCCTTTGCAGATTTGGAGCTCCTGTAAAATGAAGTGTATATTGAACATGGTTTAAGGTACATGGCATCCAAAACATTCATTTTCTATTTAAAATATTAATTTGTTGATTTCGATTTATCCCCTTTCAATTTATTTCGATCATTAGGCCTACAATATGAAATTGCAATTAATGACATTAAAGCACTGAGTATAGACGATATCTTTCGATACACAGGGAAAACTCTTGCAATTGTTAAACAAACCGCGCTGGTTTGCATGGACGGCCAAAATGTTGGCAAAACATTCACTTGCGCTATAACAGATGTTGTGGACAAATTCAGAATTTTCTGCAAACTGTCCAATTAAATAAAATACCTCCTATGATTGGTTGCTTTGTTTCCAACTATTTCGACACCATTTAAAAATAATTATGTGACTGTGTAACATTTACGAACTGTATTATTTTTTGCATGTATGACTTTCCCGAGTTGTTCATCCTCGGTTGGCAAAAACTCGGTTGCAAAAGAAAGGTCTATAAACACACAATAATGTTTATGGGGGACATTGTGGCTGATTGTACTTGTCTGTTGGTTTGTATTTTTCTATTAGTGCGTGATGTTGGGCTACAGGTTCTGAAAGAGGAAGTACAGCAACTGAAAATCCCAGATATTACCGGCGATGCGCATGTACCTGTGGTCGGTCACATTACCTACACAGTGTCAAAGTAAATCAAAATGTTTTATGCCTATAGCATAGGCCTATAGCCTAGGCTCACATGAGCATACAAAATTGACATTTGTGTGTGTTGGAAGGGCGATGGAATGTTAGTATATACGTGGCATAATATTACTTCAATTTAAGTGAAGGTATAAACATCAAATCAAGTAAAAGACAAAATCATTTTTTAAAGAAAATACAATTAGAGGGAATGATACAATTAGTAATCACTCTTGTGGCAATACAACTGTTGGTTAGCCTACAGTGAAAAGCATTTTAAGAACATGTTCACCTTGATTCTGAAGTAATGTGGTTATGTAAAAAGATATCAGTTTTTATGCCCCCAAAAAATTGAATCTGAGAAGCGTTATACCGCGGTAACGCTTCTGAGATTGTGTAGCAGTATTCTTATTTTCAGCGATATCTGTCAAACACGAACAGGTCCAAAAACCAAAGGTTTACTTTGCCTTTCAAACGAAGACGTTCAACACAATAATACTCATAGCAGGAAATGAGTTTATGAAATTGAAAACGACATGGCTCAGTTTTATACAATATCTTGTTGACATAATCTCCAAGTTAATTTGCATACAATCCAGTTTCACTTTTCAATGATTTAAATTGTTTCCTGAACTAATAATAATTGACGTTTTTTTCGTAAAGCATTCGCATCACAAGTTTCTCGATCCCCCCAACCTTGACCTCGCTGACGACAAAGACTGGAGTAGGTCTGACTCTGGCAGCAACTGGGATAAGTTTGTCTGCGTGGGGAAACTGGCACTACAGTAACCATGGATTGTAAGACTTAATTAATTGACATTTCTAATGAATTAGACAACAAAAGTATAATAATATCGAATTCTTATACGTATCTACCAAACAAGGTACTCAAGGCGTTGAGTTTATACAAACTTACAGATAGAGAGGTTATTGCAGTAATGAATTCTGAGACCCAGCTATTTAGCACCTTACAAGGGTTTACAAGGTGAAACGGCGCATACAGCAGCCACAGCCAGGAACACCGGGGCGAACCCCTTCTCTTTTCGATAAGTGCACTGGGTTCTTTTACATGCGTTACACAACACTTTGAACCAACGGCTTTACGTCCCATCCGAAGGGCGAAGCAATGGTTAAGTGTCTTGCTTAAGGACACATGTGTCATGGCTTGGGATGCGAACCCACACTCTGCTGATCAGAAACACCAGACTTTGAATTCGGTGCTCTAACCGCTCGTCCACACTTTCTCATTGATTTCAATTATTCGAATGAGACCATGGGCAAAACAAACACAACAAAGCCCTGTTGTACTTTAAGTTATGTACCTAATTTTGTTATTCTATTACAATGAAATGACATGTAATAAAAAATATTAATATTGAGCGTCTTATTACTCCAACCAGCATTCACATCAGTGATAGCGGTTCATTTGATGCATCTGTCTCAAGTACATCACTCATGCTCACTTTGAGGATTGGTTAGTCTTCCTTATTTATTTTACTATGTTTATCAGCTTTCGTTCCTATATCCTTCCTCCCTGCTTGAGTTATCTAATCTTTACATCAACTTTATACTTTTATATTTATTTACAGGCTGATGAAAAACACAAGAATTGAAACCCCTTTTGTAATCCTTAGGCCTATAAACCAAAATCAAAGTAAGGGCGTTTGAAACTTGAAATTAACAAAAACAATTGACAGTGGACAAAATATGATGATAACAATCACAATACGTCAAATGGTCCACTTAATCTTAATCTTTATCTAGTGATGTTATGAACATTTTCTCATCTACAGGTGTGGACAACAGTGGGCGCCCTACTATCTCCATGACTACCCAAGACTGCTCATTTAACGCGGGAAATGTTAGAATCAAACTTCACGGCGGCGCGAGGTATCAGTTTGTTCATTTTGGTATTCCCCAAACCTCAATCTTTATTACAAAATTTTTACGAAGAATGCGATTTGATTTTGTATGTACAGTGCTTTATCAAAACATCTTTAACTGACAAATCGCACTAGTCCCTATGTTATAATGTTGGTGTTTACTTCTTAAATGCAGCTGGCTGTACAATCTGTTTTCGAAAGATATTGCTGGAGTTCTGAAATCCTCTATCAACCAACAGGTAGGCCTTATAGACCTTTATCATGGTGCAGCCATCTTGGATTTTTCCCATTGATATCAACGTTACCAAACCGAGGCTGGAAGAACAAAATAGCCTGGTTTCTATTTTTGCAAAATGATTATTGGCATTCATTTTCGTTATTCGATACGAGGTGCATGACCAAGATGGAGGCAGGGTGCTAAAGGTCTATATTGATCAGTAATTTCTTATAACGGGACATTTTTTTTTAACTCGAGGTGACAGCAGACTTGAATTCGTTGTTTTTGGAAATTATGAGCATGCTCAGAATCAACACATTCAGCATAAAAAAAGATTAAAACTAACATTGTTTTATTTTAACTGTTTAGACTTGCTCTATGGTGATGAAGGAGGTTAATGATGATCTTGAGATGCAACTGGCTAAGATTAAAGGTAAGTTATAATTGAGTAATGTTATTCTTTGCCGTATAAAAGTTTCGTCCACTCCACCTCATTCAACATTTGTATGTCACATTTTGAAACTTTTTGTTGGGGCCGGAAACTCCAAGTTGCATTTGAACCCTATGAAGAACCTATTACAATTGCCTTTAAAGTACGAAATTGATATCACAAAATATAAGCCCACGGTGTTCTTGACCAATACAAACTTTGCCAAAAGAAAGAAACAAAACTTACTCTTCAAACTGTTTTGATTTATTGTTCACAGTTGAGGCACATTTTGACAAGAATGCATGGGTTAATTATTCTCTGGTAGCGCCTCCTACGTTCACCGGTCACATCGATACCGCCCATAAGGTAATCTGGAAAATCCATTTTTTTAAAACTCTCTCAAGAATCATAATAAGTTGATATAACAATACAAATATTCAGTTATTTCATAGCGCTTTATATCCTATGTCTCAAAGCGTTTCCAACATAATCCTTTTGTAACAGTTGATCTGAAAAGTTGCCAACGGCTGTAACACAGAAATCCGAACTGCGTTAGAATGCTATTCAAAATGGCGCCCATTTTGCCAAGAATTAACATTCAATTGAATTCAATTCAATTATTTCCATACTTGTGAAACAATGAGAATGTTTAACTAATAATTACAATTATTTAAGTCAAAGACAGTCAGGAACAGGTCAAGAAAATATTAAATGAAAATGAAATGACATTAACAATCTAAATCAATAATCTGAAATAATAATAATTTGCGAACTGGTAACCGACAGGGTGAGGTGTTTCCTGCCGGCCCAGGCCCACACACCGAGGCCCCTTTTACCGTACCAGTCATACCGTCAGATCCCGATGAATCACGGCATATGTTTCTCTGGATAACAGACTACATGTTGGAAACTGCGGGATACGTGTATTACAAGGCAGGAGTACTGGCGTACAATGCTACACAGGACAAGGTAAGAGTGCCGCATTAACAAGTTTGTAGTTTTTTCAAGATTACAGGTTGGCAGTTTGTATTCCTTAAAGGCAAAGTGTACCTTTGGTTTTCGGAATCGTTCGATTGTTTAATCATAAATTAGATCAGATTAGATAAGATTTTGTTATTCATCATGTAAACATGAAAGTGTAGATGTAACACAATCAAACCATTATGTGCAAATTTAACTTCAAAAGGTGGTCGCGTTTTGGGGGATATTGCCGAAAATCCAAAGCGAATTATTTCCATGCAGGAAGAATAATCTCCAGTCACATTCTGAGAAGCGTCATAGATTCAAATTGTATAGGGCATAATGAACAACTGATACCTTTCTATATAACCAGATTACTTCGAAGTGAAATGTTTCTCAAAATACTTTATACTATATCGAAAAACTGATGGAGGCTTCTAACCAAAAGTTCTTGTTGTTATTAATTTAAAGTGTTAACTAAAGCATTCCCTTTGTTTATAACAGCTACCCCCAGGTTTCAAGTACAAACTCAACACGGACGCGTTGGCCGTGGAACTTCTCCTGCCACAAGTAAGTTTGTTTAAAAAAAAACTGTCTTTATCACATCGTGAGAGAGTGTAACAAAATCATCCAGTAATAGTTTCACATTATAGCCTGGATTACTTGCCTCACAATAATTTATATAAGCCAGAGATCTGCCTTGAGTCGACGTCAAACTTCGTCCAAATTTATATTTTGATCTCGCATTTGTTTCACGTGAAGATTTGCAGTTAAATCATTAATGCTTGTATACATAATAAAACAGTTCCACGCTGCTTTGGCATGCATGACGACTGAACGTGCAGCTGCAACATCACCTTGGACCAACCAAAACACAGATATGGAAAGCTTACGTCACTGCACGTTTATCCGATGGGAGACTTTTGGGACACTTGGTGGCAGCAGACTTACCAGGTAAAATCCATTGTTCTAAATCGTGTGCGCACGCTCAGAACTACGTAAACAATGGAAATTTACCTGGTAAGTCTGCTGCCACCTAGCGTCCCAAAGTCTCCCATTAAATAATGGTATCCACTGAACTTTATCCTTTCTAGGTTCAACAAAACCTTTTAGCTTTTAATTGCCGTCACTGTATACAGTGTACTGAGAAAATTAGATTGGAGACAATCAAGGACTTGATTGTTACTTGTTATTCTTGTCTGTCTTAATTGCTTTAATGAAAAATACCAATAGACTTACATGATGTGTTGTTTAAGTACAGTGTTCTGGTTCTTATAAAAGTAGGGACCAGTTGCTCAGAACAAATAAATAACTTTCAATCTCATTGGAATAAAACTGTTGTCTTTTGCAGCTGAATGAGAAGTTTCCCAACATGCCGATGCAAGTCAATGTCAAAGCTATAGCGCCACCCATGGTCAGATTCACCCAACCTCAAATCAACGCTTCTGTCAACTTACAGATTGATGTGTTTGTCATTAATAAGGACAAATCGCTGACTTTTGCGGTGTCCTTGGGTGTGGTATGTTTAATACACTAATTACATAAAGCCAATCCTTATGTCGTTCACACTCATTTTAGTGTGTTTAAATTGCTTTATTCCACTGTAATTCAAGTGAACATTTACAAACAAATTATTTGAACTTTGTAAAGTTTAAAATTAATGTAGTATGTAGATTTATATTTTAAGAAAAAGGGTTCTAGGGTCGATTTCACAAAGTATAGTCCTATTATCCTACAGGACTATGTCCTTTTGTTAATGCAAGTCGCCAGACACACTGGAATACCACGTCAAGGCTTGGGCTACAAATTAACTATTTTTTCAGTGGCCGTTGCCGCATACTCCTGGGCTGAAAAAGGGTTACCCCGTAACAGTCCATAAGGACGTTTGCTTGGTATCATCCATAAGAAGCAGGGCAAGTGACTCATCGTAACTCAAGCTAAGACTTGTTTTAATTCTTTGTTAAATCCATCCTTGGTATCCCAAGGATTTTGTCGCATACCAATTTACTTGTCTCTGATGTTCGATTTACTTAATATTTAAACTTCCAGGTCGTGCACGGATCTGCTTCTCTGGGCTGTGTTGAAAACGCCGCTGGTGGAAGTTCGTTGACATGGACAGTAAAACTGAGGAAGTACGTAATGACTTCTTGTCAATAGGCCTAGTATCTTTAAACAAGTACTGACTGTACAATGCTTATACACATCGGTGTAAGGGTACAATCAAATAATGTTCTTTATCCCTGATGAAAATTTGACATCTCTTCTCTTTATCATCTGATAATAAAACTTCAAAGGTAGTTTATAGTTACAAACTTTGTTTTGTTGCAGGACTGATGTCACATTGAAGCGATCAGCAATTGGAAAAATAGATGTGAGTTGTATACAAGTAAAATATGAGTTTTGGAATGATTAAAGTCTGCCAACCACTATTGTCAACATTACAAGATCTCAGTTTCATGAACTTACAGTAATAACATTATACTGGTAATAAATGCTAGCATAAAAACTTATCTTGTTAACGATCAATGGAGAGCTGTTGATAGTATAACACATTGTGAGAAACAGCACCCTCTGAAATAACATATAGTTTGTCAGAAAGAAGTAATTTTCCACTAAAATATTTGAATTTGATTTCGAGACCTCAAAATTAGACTTTGAAGTCTCGAAATCAAGCATCTGAAAGCACACAACTTCGTGTGACAAGGGTGTTTTTCTTCTTATCTCTCAACGACCAATTGAGTTCAAATTTTCACCAGGTTGGTTATTTTATGCATTATGTTGAGTTACACAAAGTGAGGAGACTGGTCTTTGACAATAACCAAAGGTGTCAAGAGTCTTGAAACTCAACTCAATGACTGATTCTTTATTAATATTTATATTTTTGTTTTTCAGACGGATGGTCTGGCCATTGGTATTGAGTTTGCCTGCAACGCTATGCTTGTTCCCTGGATTAATGGTATAAATACCAAGTTCCATTTTACTGTAATATGTTATTTTTTAACTGATGGAGTTTTTTAATTTGAAGAAATAAACAATGTTCTTTTCACAGTCAATCTTTATACAGCATAAATTGTGTACTGAAGTAAACTTGCGGGTAAAACCATGTGTGGTATCTCTTTAGGGAGTGTTGGCTCTGAAGAGTTGGTGTAGTCTCTACGTTTCGAACAGTATACTCTGCTCGTCTTCAAGAGTATACTGTTCGAGTTCGCAGGTTTACTATTCAGTACTTGTTATTCTTCACCCCATGCAAAGCTTCAAACACCTATTTTGCTATGAATTGTGTTGTTTTTTTGATGTAGAAAATTATTGGCAGCATTGATATAACAAAAGTGAAACGGCAGAGAGGAATGTTACTACAGAAGTTTAGCAATTTGGGGTCGATGTACTTTTTGTAACACAAAACACAATGTCCACAGCTTCACAATAAATTGACACCGTTTGAAGATAATGATAGTAGAAAGCTTACCTTAATATTACTTGCTAAGGCAGTGTAGTTTTTGAGAAATGAGTAAAACAATGTCACGGAAATACGTTTTTTTTGCTAAAGTAATGTTCGTCTCCTGAGACGAAAATTAATTTCGTGACTTGTTTTACTCATTTCTCAAAAACTTCAGCTCTTCAGCAAGTAATATTTTAAGGGAAGCTTTCTACCACCATTATCTTCAAACTATGTGCGTTTGATGTAAATCTGTGGTCGTTGAGTTTTGTGTCCTACAAATAACTGCAGACCCTTCAATAGAGGTACCGAAAGTCACCTGCCTGAAATTACCGATCAATTATTTCCTTATGGGGTGTAGGGTGTGAATCTTTGCATGGTGGAAATATAAATAAAAAGAGGTTAATAGAATGATTTTTTTTTTTTAATAAACAAGAGGTTTGCGGAAACACCATTCTTGAATTATGTTTGTTCTGTGATCAAATAACAGTGGTTAACGACTCATCGATCATGCTCTGATCGTCTTCTATTTGTTAGTTGATTTTTTTTTGTTTTTGTTTTTGGGGGTTTTGTCTTTCTAGAAGCAGGAAAGAAAGGCATGCCCCTGCCGAACGCAGGCAACGTCAAACTTCAGAAACCTGTCATTCAACAGGGACAGGTAAACACATTCTATTATTTGCATTGTTTAATCATTCCGAGTGTGGTCATTATTTCGTTTCGTTTAGGCTAGCTATTTATCTTTCATCGGGCATGATATTTTGATATTATCACATGATAAGGACTGACCTACATGTACATGTTGGTGTATAGGCTCTCATTTCAAACTATTTAATCATAGTTCTTTTTAGAGGCAAAGCGGAAAACGGACTAAAATTATAAAGAATATTTTTGACTGTTTCATGCACAATTTTATGAAAATCTCATGAAAACGAAACGTCATCCAATCCACAGTGAAATGACAATATGAAAAGAAAAATAACTGTGGTTCTTTTCCTTTGCATATGGTACAAAAAATTCCATTTAAATAAAAAAACTAAAACAACTTTGTTGTGAACTTTAAAGAATTTTGTTTGTGCTTTATTTTTTATTTCGCAGGGCTTCGTGAAACTCGGCACGGACATTTTGTTCATCCCATCTGAGTAAGGTGCTGCCTAGTCATGTATGGATGGAAAAGTGTGATGCGTGAATTAAAAGTGGCATTCTGTGAACTATAAGTGGTTAATTAGACTATATTATTCAGATGATCAGTGTTATTAAAGCTCGTCAATTCAGGTTTTGTTTTGCTGTGTGAGGAAACTTGTGTAATCCCTATAGCGCCCTCTAAACACAATGCGCTCTGAAAAGTAATGGCAATAAAAACTTACGTGGTAAGGAGGACAGGCTATATCAGCTTTTGATAGTGTAAAATGCATTTTGAGAAACATTTCACTTTGAAGAACTATACGGTTATGGAAAAGGATTTTTATCCCAAAACTTATTCTTCCTGATTGGACATGCAAATTGAGGCATTGCATGGTGAGTTATCAATATTATTTGGTTTGCGGTATACACACATCATGGGGTTACCGCAAACATAGAGGATTACAATAATCCAAAAACGAAAGGGTTACTTTAACCGTCATATATAAATAACTATAAACAATCTTTCCATAAAGTTATTGCTAATATTATACTTTATAGATATAGAACTGCGTGTGACGTAATAAAATTAATAAATCATTGTTTCAAAAGTAAGTTAATTATCATAGCTAGATTTTCAAGAGTGATCAACCGTGCCAGGGTAAACAAATAATATTTGTTTTATTTTTAGTTAATAACACACAGCTCATCTACCATGTACCTTTTAAGTAAATAAAATCAAAATAACATCCAAAGAATTGTGCTTATATTACGGCTGGTGTTCTTCCGTGAAATTGTGACGTCATCGTCTGGTACCGAGGCCAGTTGTCTGCACGCACAGATAATATTCTGGAGTTAAGTCTTTTGACGAGAACAAAACTTATACTCGACTCCCATTGTTGCTGTGATGGTGTGTAAATTTAGCTTTAAATTGTATTTTGTTGCTTGCTTAAAAGGTTTACTCCTTTGCTTATCGCTAATTCCGTTAATCGCTAATCGTAGATCGAAGCAATATAAGTCGCGGCGGCGCGCATAATTTATATTGATGTGAAATTACTTCACATTTCAGTATAAACTAATTTGCATGAGACTTTTCGTAAAGTGAACAATTGGCCTATTGTGTGTAAACGTCTCAAACCATCACTCGTGGAGTAAATTATTGCCATAAAATGACTAGATTTCATCAAAATAGATTATAATTCAATTTCCATTTTAATCATTAGGCAAATTAAATCGCTAAGTTAAAATACGCTGTAAATAAATAATTATTTTAACCAGGTCACTGGACAAATTTGTAGTAATGTATCGGTCGATTAGGCCTTCGACCTTTTTATATGGCAAGAGTGTGAAATACTGAAATTGCAGAACATTTAATAAAATAATTGGAATAGGTTTTGATAAAGCATACATTCGTATAGTGATTACCTAATAAAGCTTGTAAATTTCCTTCGATATGGTATAATAAATCTATAGACGACTACAGTTCTAATCATTCCAATTCATGGCCGTCTTCGTGTATTCATTAAATTAGTTCACGAGTGTATATTCCTATTTAAATTATAATTGTGATGATAGGCCAAGGCCTAAGTTAGTTTCTTACAGGTCAAGTTTGGGGGAAAATATATCACGTAATCACCAACGTAGTCCGTATGGAGATTCATGGGGCTAGGCCCAAGGCCGCTAAATATGGATGGTCAGTGGGATTGTAAATTATTGGTGACGAACAATTTGTAATTCCGTTATTTCGTTATTATAATAATAATTTAGGTGGATGGCTAATCAATCATCCTTACTCGCAGCTAAGAGCTGAATTGCGAAGGACGCGGCTACAACGTGTTCGAGAAGCAGGCATGCAAGGGCGCATTCAGCTGCCAGCAACATAAACCCATTATGACCACGGAGCACAGCCAAAGATCGGAAGTGATTGATTTTTTTTCCCGAGGGAGGAAAACCGGATAGTCTGGAAAACCCGCGTGGCACAGCAGAGAACCATCGCACAACTCAACTCACATTGGCCCTGGCCGGGAATGGAACCGGGGTCACCTTGGTGGGAGCGAGCGCTTTATGCACAAGCCAACCATGGCAATTGGGAATTGTGATTGACAA
The DNA here is from genome assembly GCF_902459465.1 of Asterias rubens. Lineage (NCBI taxonomy): Eukaryota > Metazoa > Echinodermata > Asteroidea > Forcipulatida > Asteriidae > Asterias > Asterias rubens. The sequence continues at coordinate 2,277,447 of NC_047065.1, forward strand.
TAAAATAAAATAAGGCCGTACCAGCGAGTCGCCGCCATTTACAATGGTCCGCTTGCCACATGCAAATCACAACACCCGAGACAAGCAGTAACACTTTCACTCCCAAGCGGTGCATGGCAATCCCAGTGTTAACAAACATCCCTATTTATATTCGACAATAAAATATGAAAAAACATGGACAAGTTTTCGTATCCTGTCACCACTTTTTCATACGTTATGAAATAAAATAGTATCCGATTTACTAAAAAAGATATATATAATGAGATAGTCAACCACCAAGAAAATCAGTAAAGAATACAGAAAGGGGTTGAAGCGAAAAGTATTAAATAAACAATTTCTCGAATTTCCATTCAATAACTAGTTTAATTGCACCACAAAATTCTGTTTAAAGATCGTTTATTTCGTTTCCAAATTTTATTATTTAAAGCTATGAAAGTATACGACACTAATAAATTTGTATTACAATTTTTGTTAACAAAAATTGGAACACATTCTGGAAAGTTACTTCATTACAAACAACATTTTCAAATTCTTTTTCAAGAAATATTAAAATTTGATCGTCAGGAAGATGTTTTCATGATGGGACTTAAACTCAACTGTTTAAATGTGATCTAGAATAACTAGGCCTGGTTATTTCTGTTGAAATGTGGTTCCAATTGGGAACTAAAAACAATATTCCAATAATTAACTCTTTCGTTTCCATTAAAGTCTTCGTGATAACGCAAAAATACTTTGTCGTAAAACTTATTAGGCTCATACCATAAACAGATTGCGTATAAGCGCAATATTACAGCCAAAGAAATAAGCAAATAAGCTACTAACCACAACAAACATGGTTCGTATATTATGTTTCCAGGCTGTGGCAAAAGTCATTAAACTACAATAACAAATAAATCTCTTTTTCCTCCAGTTATGAACATAGAATCGTCATCATTACTCAATCATGATTAACCTGCCACCTTGACACATTCATAATTTGTTTGTTTGAATTAAGTTGAAACCTTTTGAGAGTATAGACCACAAGTAAATGAAAGCACAACAATCTTAATTCAGTTATATAAAATCAAATCACTTTTAAACCTTTTTATTTTCAATTTGTCGATTCACTTGGCAACCCATAATAAAGATTTCATAAAAACTAAAAGCAGGTACACCATTACTGTTTAACACCTCTCTTACATAATCATAATTCATATCATTATTTTCAGATTTTAGTTATAAAACATTAGTAAAAGCAATCTTTACATCATAATTTGGAATAACTGGATATACAAATGAAGCACTCCGAACAATTCAGCAGTTTTTGTCTTTGATTTCAAGCACCATTAAAAATAAGCTACTTTGATATATCCTGACGACATTATAACCCATATATACATATAGGACAAAGGAAGACTGAAGGCCCGACTTAATCAAGCATAGTATTTGTTCCTTGGCAAAAAGTAGGAAAGTAGGGGGCTTACCTACATTTCAACTATTTGTATAGAAGTTGTATTTTGCTGTGAAGTCAGTCGATTGTTGAAAGTGTAGTTTATTTTTACGAATCTACACTTAAGTGTAGATTCATAACATAATCTACAGTTGAGTGTAGATTCATTACAAGCTTTAGTAAATAGTTCAACTTTAAAACTACTGTCTTTCCAAACTGAAAGACAGCATGAAGTGCAACAAAACATAGCTGAAAATCTTTAAATTTACAAAAACATTTTCCAAATCACTTTATTATCACAATTTTGTACCTGAGGAAACTGATGTTGCAAGCACTGAGTATGCCTGCGTATATATTTTGTCAAATAGTTGTATGTGACCAACCGTCGTATGACAACGTATACAAAATTACATAGAAATTAGACAGACTAACTAGTGTTCTTATCATGGGGAAATCCAATTCATTGAAACTGTTACGTAACCAATGGGGGAAATAGTTTAAAGGCAGTGGACACTATTGGTAATTACTCAAAATAATTATTGGCATAAAACCTTACTTGGTGACAAGTAATGGGGAGAGGTTGATGGTATAAAACATTCTGAGAAACGGCTCCCTCTGAAGTGCCATAGTTTTAAAGACGTAATATTCCACGATTTTGATTTCGAGACCTCAGATTTAGAACTTGAGGTCTCGAAATCAACCATCTAAACGCAAACAACTTCGTGTGACAAGGTGTTTTTTTCTTTCATTATTATCTCGCAAGTTCGATGACCGATTGAGCTCAAATTTTCACAGGTTTGTTATTTTATGCTTATGTTGAGATACACCAACTGTGAAGGCTAGTCTTTGACAATTACCAATAGTGTCCACTGCCTTTAAGTCAGAGAATAGACTCTAAAGTGTAAATTCGTGATTACAATGTACTCGTGATCGGCTCGTACATTCTATTCACAAATCTACACTTTCTCCTCCATTCTCCTTTACGTACACACGCCATAATTAATATTATATACTTTTTAGACTTTATTAACAACGTCTTTTCATATTTGAGTGAGCAATCACCTCTTCCTCAAAAGCTACGTTACTTCAGAGGGAGCCTTTTATCACAATGATTTATACTACCAACAGCTCTCCATTGCTCATTACCAAGTAATTAGTTTAATGCTAACAATTATTTTGAGTAATTACCACTAGTGTCCAGTGCCTTTAATACTCAAAAGTACACCAGTCTTTGACTACAAGAGTTCATAAAAAACATCAGGTTTCCTTTTCTCCAGACATTTCTCGGCAAAGCGACCGACTTGTAAGATGGTACTTTCTTTCCACCAAGCACCCATGATCTGAAGAGAGATCGGTAGACCCTCCATGCTGTAACCAACCGGTACCGTCATGGCTGGTATTCCAGTTAGATTAGCTAAGAAGACGTGCCTGTCAAGAAAAACACAAACAGTTACATCACGATCACAAAGATTAACGGCAAAGTATAGATTGTTTTAATCCTATATAAATGTAGATATAATTATTAACATTTATTTCATCGTTGTCCATTCATCTTACAATACATAGATTAACATTACATTCAGTTACACAATAACATGTTTATGATAAAGTAGGCTATTACAGTGTATACGCAATATAAATAATAGATTAATAACAATTTTATATGTAATAAGCGGTTGGACAACAATTAGGTTCAGGTGAAGCCGTGGCTTTTGTTCCTTAACCTATGGACAGACGAACACAAAAATAACAGCACCAGCACATATTGTACAGACAATAGACTTGACAGACAAACACAACAACGGCTAATGTAAGGTGTGTTGAAAGATAACATAACCTAGGCAATGCAGAAACAGTCATAATCTATGAATATCCATCAAGTAGTTGCTTTTTCAAATTTCTTGTAAAGACAGGTAGAGTAATTGATTTTTTAATTGAATTACTCAGACCATTCCAGAATCCAACTCCACGCTGAACAAAACTCTTTTGGTATAATGATGTTCTTTGGCGGGAAACAAACAAATTTGTCTTTGCAGTACTTCGAGTATTATATGAATGGACTTTTGAAGTTAAAGTGAAAAATGAACTAAAACAGCTTGGTAATGCGTTAGTCATAAATTTATACATAACTTAACAATAAATCTAACCCGTGAAGATTTCATTTCCTAAGGTGGTCAAGCTTTTGATATATCGCAGAAACTCCAGAGCAATTATGTCCACACAGGAAGAATAATCCAGAATTGCAATAGACAATCTGAGAGACGTTACTGACAGAAAATGTTTCTCAGATTCAAATTTGTGGGGCATAAAAACTGATACATTTTTCCAGAAGCACATCACTTCATAGTGAAATGATTAGTTCTCTGTTGGTGGGACAGATGTATTCCCCAAACTGTGGATTGGGCACTGGCCTGGTGACCAGACTTTTTCTTCAATTCTGTGCATTTTTGGCCTGTGTTAAGTGCTTTTCATAATTTGTATGCAAGGCGCAATATATTGTTTATTATCATTACCTTATTATATCCGCCGTCATGGATGTATCACTGAAGCCATGTTTGAGATATCCTGGTTTGATCTCAGGAGCCAGTATTGCATTACCTTCAAGACAAAAAACAACATTGATCAAATCACATCAATCCATTTTTATTAAATATATAGCTTTACAAATACAAGAAATATCTTTACTTTAGAATGACACGACTTATTGTATTAAAAAAAAGAAAAAAAAAAGGCTTCTTCGATTTCAGAAAGATTATTATTATGTAAAAAAAGAATGATGAAATATCTAGAACTTATTCATAAATGGATTTTTTAAGAACCATAATTCAATTGATTCCTGAGTTACCGGGGCCAAATTTCACAAAGCCTGTAAGCACAAAAACTTGCTAAGCACACTGCACATAGTAGTATCCCTTAGCAGAAACAGGTTACCAGCCAAAACCTCATTAAGTTTGCATTTTGTGGCGTGTGCCCAGGCAGCAACACACTTGATGATGTCTTACTTACCAGGCAGCAAGATGACATCCACATCTTTGAAGATGCTCTTCAGGAAAGTGATGGTTCGAGTCTTCTGCCTCTGAGCTTGGATATAATCAGTAGTGGTCAGCATTTCAGTGGTAGACAACAGACCTGCATTCTCAAAATACTTGGGATAAAACACAAACGACATGAATGTTATAACAATTAAGCTTGACTCCACAAGACACTATTGACAGGAGGTTGGCATGAAAGTAATTTAAAACAACTTTAGACAATTAATAGTTATTATAATAAAGCATTAATTTGGCCCTTTATGTAAAATACCAAAAACCGTTTTGAAAATTAAATATAAAAGAAACACAAAATTAAATTTAAAAAACGTAAGTTTACAGAAGGCAGTCAAGCAATTAAACATGGATAAGCTAAAGAAGATTTAAAAGTGAAGAAAACAAACCCTAAATATCTACAAAAAGCCAACACAAAGCATTGACATACATATTAAATACTAGTATATAATATAACATATAACATATATAACATAGTAACTTAAAAATTGTACTAAAAAAGTAAACAACCTTGCAGACAACAATGAGAGATATAAGCACCAAGTGAAAAGTACAACTTTAGTAAGTTAAAGGCAGTGGACACTATTGGTAATTGTCAAAGACTAGCCTTCACAGTTGGTGGGTCTCAACATATGCATAAAATAACAAACCTGTGAAAATTTGAGCTCAATCGTTCATCGAACTTGCGAGATATGAATGAAAGAAAAAAACATTCTTGTCATACGAAGGTGTGTGCGTTTAGATGGTTGATTTTGAGACCTCAAGTTCTAAATCTGAAGTCTCGAAATCAAATTCGTGGAAAATTACTTCTTTCTCGAAAACATTGGCACTTCAGAGGGTGCCAATTCTCTCAATGTTTTATACCATCAACCTCTCCCTATTACTCATCACCAAGAAAGGTTTTATGCTTAAATTTGTTTTGAGTAATTACCAATAGTGTCCACTGCCTTTAAAAAGGTTCCACAAACGCTAGAAAATGAATACTCCTTCTTTTCCTTTTATAAGAAAGAGCAGTTCGTGCATAGAGTCCTTAAATCTTAGGACCTAAAATCAACTCTTCCCATCCAATCACATCAGAGAATTTGAATTGTTAAAAGGTATAGAATGCGTATTAATTTGATAATAATATAATAAGTACTTTTATAGCACACAAAGCGGAGGCATCAGTGCGCTGTAAACAGCAAAATAATTGAAAATTTCAAAAAGTATTAATAATACATGTTGGACAAAATATAAATACAAAAACAAAATTACGATCTTGATGTTCCAATATAACACGATCAAGCAAATACTCATCAAGGGACTAACACAGGTACAGGTTAAAATGGAACAAAACGGCATTAACAGCAAACGCTAAAAGTTAAACAACAACCATCACATAGAAGAATATTGATATTCACATTACAATGGCATCATGGCAGAACAAAAATTAAAATGAGCAACAAATGAAAAGCTTCTGATTGGCACCCCTGAACAAAGATATTGACAAAATAGGGAGACCGCTAACATAGGGCTAGATAGCTCAGTTGGTATCCGGCACATTAATCCGAAGGTCGTCGGTTTGGATCCCATTCTAGTCAATTCTTTGTTCAACCCCCAAAATCAATAAATTAAAAGATAAATGTGCAAATGCAAATGTAAAAATACCTGTTCACTGTACTGGTTACAGAAAGCTTCATGTAGACTGGATCTCATCTCAGCTAAGATGGTGATGATATGAGCAATCCTTGCCTCCTCTAACTCTGGAATCTGAATGTCTACAACTTCAGCTCCGTGAGACTTTAGGACATCCAGAGCTGATGAAACAAAACGAAAACTGTAAACTTTCTAGAGGTTGAATAATAACAACACAAAAAACACAAAACACAAACGTCCACAGATTTACATCAAACTTAAACGGTTTAAAGGGCCCTGGACACCTGTGGAACTTGTCAAAGACCAGTATTCTCACTTGGTGTATACCAACATATTCATAAAATAACATATCTGTGAAAATTTGGACTCAATTGGTCATTAAAGTTGCAGAGAATAATGAAAGAAGGAACACCCTTGCTGCATTACTTTGTGTGCTTTCAGATGCCTATAAAAGGTTTCAGGCCCAAGGTATGCTATTGTTTGGGGGAAGAAATTACCGTTTTCTCAAAAAGTATGTTTCTTCAGAGGGAGCCGATTCCCACAATGTTTTGTACTATCAACAGCTCTCCAATGCTCGTTACCAAGTAAGTTTTTATGGTAACAATTATTTTGAGTAATTACCAAAAGTGTCCAGTGCATTTAATACTTGGGGGATGAAGAGCAATCATGGAATGAGAGTCATTTTTTTGGCATCATTAATTCAGAGGGAGTGAAATAAACAAACCTTTATTACAGGCTCCAACAATTTCAGGATCAGCATGCTGCACAAAACCAAAACAAAAATAAATTAAGAAATGCGTCAATTTTTAATTAAATCTGAGTTAAGCTGTTGGAATAGGGTTAAACTTTACTGTTAAGGGATCCACACCAGTGTTATCATGTCAGTAAAATGTGTGTAATATTTTGCTGGGAGCTTGGTGCTTGATAGGAAACTTACTTCATAGAATTGCTTATCGATTCCAAGCTTCATTCCCTTCAAATCTTTGTCGTTGAATCCAGTCAGTTCTACTGGTGGTTGATTACTGGAGAGACTGTCAGAAGGGCAGGGACCAGCGATGCAAGCTTTCAGTAAATAAAAACAATAACAAATTATAAGCAAATTGATGTTTGTTCAATACCTTAACGTACAAAAGCATGATACACAAAAAAGAAAAAAGTAAAAGTTGACTGCAGTGCCTGGTTGAGTACTTACATTGCGAAGGGTGTCGGACCCAGTAAAAGTAAAAGTAAAAATTGAAAGTTAAACAATGCAGACCTATAGCAGGAGGGGTGTTGCAGAGAGTTGTTTTATTTTATTTTGATAAGTTGATTGACCTGTGGAATTTTGTGTAAATGAACTTTAGTGGAACCTAAGAAGGCTTCAGACTATAAATTATTAATAAACTGACTGTTGGTTCTCTTGGGAGAAACATAAAATACCCCGATTGAGGTTTCTAACTTACCATACGCTATTGCAGCATCTCTAAGACTGTTACACAGAGGCCCCAATGAGCATACAGAGAAACCATTAACTGGTGAGCCTAGACATGAGTATCTCCCAAAGGGGATACTATCCCGTTTGGGAGATACTTATACCCTGATTGAGTCTATAACTTACCATACGCTATTGCAGCATCTCTAACACTGTTACACAGTGGACCCAATGAGCATACAGAGAAACCATTAACAGGTGAGCCTAGACACGGGATGCGAGCAAATGTCGGTTTCAATCCAACGGTGCCACAAAATGTTGCTGGTATTCGCACTGAGCCACCACCGTCGGTACCGAGAGCAACTGGACATAGACCTGTTAAGGGTAGGGGAAACAAGAGATTTGATTAGATTAGATTAGATTTGGTATTTATTATACAAGTATTGCAATAGAGCAGATGGCTTACCGTTAGACCACCAAGCTAGCCTGGACCCTGGAGGCAGTTGAAATCCTATGTGTTGGCAGCGGGTACTGCAACAACTGCCTCTAGCTACCAGGCAAGCTCGGTGGTCTAGTGGTAAGACATCTACTCCAGCAATGCAAAGGTCGTTGGTTCAAACCCCACCTGACTGATTTTTTCCTCAGAACTCAGAAAAGTACCGAGTATACAGTGTTTAATACATATCAGTGTTAGGGTAACAACAAATCAAATTGTTTCATTCCTGATGCAAAATAAACATCTATTGCAGATTTTGATTTCAAATAAACGCAAAAACTAAAAAGTTTACCTGCAGCCACTGCAGCAGCTGATCCACTGGAGCTTCCACCAGTGAAATGGTTGACATTGTAAGGATTCCTTGGTGTACCATGATACCTGCAGGAAAGTCATCATCCTATAAGTTACGTCCTCAGATATCATACCGATATGCACAAAGTATATATGGCCTTAACTTTCGATCCAGACCGAACCCTTATTAGAGGTATAAACAAAAACTTATTAGAGCGGTATAAGCGGCATCTAGCAACAGAGTCCAGCATCCTCCTGAAGACGATCGGAGCATACTGATCAAAACATTGAGTTGTCAACCACTGGTTCTTTTCAGAACCAACACTACTCAAAAGAGAAATGTTAAAGGAAAACAAGGAGTATTCATTTTCTAGCGTTTGTGGAACCTTTTTAAAGGCAGTGGACACTATTGGTAATGACTCAAAATAATTATGAGCAGAAAACCTTACTTGGTGACGAGTATTGGGGAGAGGTTGATAGTATAAAACATTGTGAGAAACGGCTCCCACTGAATTGCCATAGTTTTCGAGAAAGAAGTAATTTTCCAGGAATTTGATTTCGAGACCTCAGATTTAGAACTTGAGGTCTCGAAATCAACCATCTCAATGCACACAACTCCGTGTGAAAAGGGTGTTTTCTTCTTTCATTATTATCTCGCACTTTTGATGACCGATTGAGCTCAAATTTTCACAGGTTAGTTATTTTATGCATATGTTGAGATACACCAAGTGAGAAGACTGGTCTTTGACAAGTACCAATAGTGTCCAGTGTCTTTAAGTTCAGAGTCTTTCCATCTCATTATATTTCATCTCCGCTAATTCCTTACTTGCTAATATTGATTCCAGTTGTTCCCATTCCATTCTCTTGCATGTTGGTCATTCCCAAGATAATGGCTCCGTTTGCTCTCAGTCTCCGTATCACCTCGGAATCCTCCGTCTCAAGGCTGTGGCCCATATAGGTTGAACCCATTCGAAGATGATGGGATGCCTGTGACAAATAAATTCATCGTCAGGTTTTTATTACAATTTCATACATACATGTATAGGCATTTTTAGAGTGCCCCACAAACATTGCAGTACGTTACAAAGATGATACTATGTATAAAATTGTTCACTGTGTATAAAGGTCTTCACAATATTCAGGGTCTCTTCTTCCATCGCTCATTTCCAGCTTTCCTTAATAATAATAATAAAAATAATAATAATAACCGTATTTATAACGCGCCTTTTGCCAAAGGATACAAAGCGCCAGGTATTATTACTGCAAGGAGTGGGAGATATAAGATCTAATCCTTAAGCACCATGTAATGGTTTACAAGGTGCTTCGGCGCAATATGCTGCCAATCCAGTCAGGAACACCGGGGCGAACCCCTTCTCTTTTCGATAAGTGCACTGGGTTCTTTTACATGTGTTTATACAACACATGGGACCAACGGCTTTATGTCCCATCCGAAGGACGAAGCAATGGTTATGTGTCTTGCTTAAGGACACAAGTGTCACGGCTGGGGATTCGAACCCACACTCTGCACCCCGCATCATGACACGCTATGGCGATCATGATTTCTCAGTCATAGCTCCAACACTTTGGAACAAGCTATAACCACCCACATTTAAGCAGCTCCTTCATTGGATACTTTTAAATAATTACTTAAAACCCATCTGTCTTGTTAAAGATGCTATGTCAGATTTTTGGCCGATATGACCCCAAAATTTTGATTTTAAATTCAATAGGTATTTTGATGGGGGTCGAGAAAGTTACAAGCTTTCATTTAAGCCATTGCTCGAAAAAGTCCGCCAATTATTAGTAGCAGTGAAATAAAGTGCTCGAAATTAGTTTTTGTCGGGATCCCGACAATATATCACGTGACCAATTCTCATGTGTTTTATAAGAAACATTTTTTAATGTTTGGGGCCAAAAATCTGACATAGCATCTTTAATCTGATTATACTGGTTATACATGTAGCACTTAGAAACATACGTGGAAGCGCTCTATAAATGTTGTAACTCATTTTTATTGTTTCTAGATGAGAAAAATAGAATTAGTTGCTGCAAACTGCTTACGCAACCAAAAGGACCTATGGTATAAATGCAAAAACAAGTAAATGTCCTCACGTTTCAACCCTCACACAGTCAAGGTACCAGACGTTATACAAAATCAAAGGCACAATTGGCTTATATATTGCAATAATATACCATCGAATCTGTGTATTGATGTTGAATGCAGTGGAGCAGGGCCCAATTTCATAGAGCTGCTAAGCACAACAATTTGCTTAGCATGAATTAGTTTGCCTTGATAAAAACAGGATTACCAACCAAATTTCCACGTGATTTTCAGGATAAGCAAACAACAGCTGAATACATGAAACAAACAATATGCAACAAATGGAAATTTGGTTGGTAATCCTGTTTTTATCAAGGAAGAATTTTCATGCGTAGCAAATTTTTGCGCTAAGCAGCGCTGTGAAATTGGGCCAAGCTGCTTGTAATCATTTCAATGTGTGACAAGGGCCTACAAACAAACTATCCAGAAGAAGGTAGAGTAGTTACCACTTGAATTTCATCCTTGATCCCAACAGGAACTCCATCTAAGACCGACAGCGGCTTGTTTTTCTGATAACGATTCGTAGACTCTTTAGCAGCCTAGGAGACACAAATAAAAACTGAATAATGAGAACAGGCATTGACTTGTAAAAGATGATGCTCAAAGTCATTGGACACGGAATCAGGAGAAAATAACGGGAAAACCCACCCTTGTTTTCGCACGTTTCACCGTGTCATGACATGTGTTTAAAACAAATCCGTAATTCTCGATATCGAGAATTGATATTGTTTTAATGTTTTCTCAAAAAGTAAAGCATTTCATGGAATAATATTTCAAGAGAAGTCTTTCACCACTACCTTCTGTAAACCCTGTAAGTTATTTGTAAATCTGTGAACTTTTGTTTATTTTTTATTTACCGAAAGTGTCCGATGGCTTAAACTTGGCCATCCTAAAAACCTCAGGTCTTGAGGGCACTGGACACGTTTGGTAATTACTCAAAATAAATATTATCATATCAACTTACTTCGCAACAATCAAAAGAGAGCTACTGAAAATATAAAACATTGTGAGAAACGGCTCCCCCTGAAGTAACGTGTGTCGTAGTTCTCGAGAAATAGGTAATTTCATGCAAAAGTATTTGAATCTCAGAAAGGCCTTTTTCAGGCATCTGAAAGCAAACAAATTTGTGCAAAAAGGGTGTTTTTTTCTTTCAGTATGTTCTTGCAACTTCGATGACAAATTGAGCTCAAACTTCCACAGATTGCTATTATATGCATATGTTGGGATACAAAAAGTGAGAATACTGGGTTTTGAAAATTACCAAAGGTGTCCAGTGCCTTTAATCGAGAGTGAATCTTTCCTCAGTTAGGGCATCCAACCAGTAGATTTGCTCCAGTTATATTCCTGGTTTCTACATTGATACATAAGTGCTTTTCACAAAACAATAAATGAAACTTGAGTCTTGTAATCAAGAAAACATTGGATGACTATTTCATTGATGGGTCTTAATTCTTGCTTAACACCTTACACAAACATTAATGGTCTATTACACATACTTCATTTTAATGAAAAATGGCTAGATTTATTAATGTGTGTTCCTTAAAGTGTGATTGATATTTACCTCCAAGATTTGCTCTTCGTTGATCTCAACGAACGCTCTCAGTTTGGGTTCAACAGCGTCGGAATCTTTGATATTTTTGATTGCTTTTATAGCTACATCAGTCGGGGTCAGCTTCCCTATACTGCAATAAAAGCGAATTCTCAACAATTATTAATTTCAAAGTAACTCCTCATCAAAAATAGAGATAATTAGGAACGATAAGATATGATAAGACTTGGTTTATTGCTATTTAAAAACAAGTGTATAATCGCCTTGGCTCCTGTGCTTAAAACACATAAACATGATAAATAATACTATTCTATGAGTTTGCGTACAGACAGGTTAGTGGGCCTATTTTTTGTTTGTTATTGATGATTTTAACATTTGATTAGTGTGTATCATACTGCCAAATTAAGATGTTAAAAAGAAGACTTTGTGTTGACAAACAAATGTTCCGCTGGCTTTAATCTCATTCAACTTAAGTTATCGCTCGGACAACATTATGTTTTAGCCATAATGACCTTCTCATTAACTTGGGGGGGGGGGGAAGGGTCAAACCATTTTGCTTCTGGGGGATCCCGGGAATGTTGAACGTGGTTAGCACATTATGTTAGCATAATCGACTGCTTCACTAACATTCAGCTGTCCATGCCAACCAGGGCCCAAATTCAAAGCGCTGCTTAGCGGCAGATTTTGTGCTTACTGTGCAATTTCTATTTCATAGCGCTGCTAACCGTAAGCACACGAAAAGGCATACTAACCTTGCAGTGCTTACCGCACAAAAATAAATGACGTCACAATGCAAATCCGCGGTAAACACGCAATATGGCTGCCCAATTTTTCTGCTAACCTGTGAAATACGCTAAGGCTTAAGCAAATTTGTCTGCTTCAGTAAGCACGCAAATTTGCTTACCATTAAGCAGCACTATGAAATTGGGCCCAGCACGTTTTTTTATCAACAATGGAAAGGTCTATCTGGGATTAGGTTTCTGGTGTGCCCATACATTGCAGATATTAGTCTCAATTGTTTTTTCAATGATTATCTTTTAACCACTTGCAATTTCTTAATCCGTCCAATTTGGCCTGCGAGCTACGACATGTGGTTGTTTCAATAAAATATTAAAATAAAATATCAATGCCATTCTTTTCCTGGAGCATTTTATTTTATTATTGAATTATCTTTCATGAAACTTTAATACCAACTTTACCTGTAAGCGTTGTGAAAGTCCGATATATCCATAAAGTGGAAGTCCGACTCCAGTTTCTTGCCGGCATCAGCTTTACTTGCCAAAGACTTCATCAAGTCCACTGCATCCTTCGACTTCTTGGGTGTTTTAGACCCCTCCCATGGGATCAGAGGTGCAAAGGTTGGCAAGTCCTTCATCAAAATATCCCGCAAGATTAACACATTTGTTTTTCTGTAAAACAATAGGAGTACATAACAAAATAAGCAAAGCATAAAAAAATTGTGCTTACTAGAAATAGTTAGCACGTCATAGTGTGTCATATGTGACCTGCGTAATTGTGCTCAGCATAAATGTAAAAATGTTATACTGTTTGATGCATGATCAGCAGCTCTTTAAAATATATACCAGGATAAGGTTACCGGCCAAACTACCATGTCACATTTGAGACTGGTATCCTGCTCATTTCTGCTCAGCAGAAAATTGTTAAGCAATATTTTGTGCTTCAGCAGCTTCATGAAATTGGGAACTGTGCCAAGTTTCATAAAGCTAACAAATAAGCAAATTTCTTGACAAAGCAAAGAAATGATGAGGTGACAGTGACATAATGGTAACTAGATTGCATTTGGCTGGTAATCTATTTGTGCTAAGCTAAAGTTTTCTTTTTGCTAAGCAAGTTTTTGTGCTTAAAGGTTTTATGAAATTGGGCACAGAGCTCAATTTCATAAAGCCTGTAAGCTCAAAAATGGGCTAAGCACAGAAATATCTTGCCTATCAGAAACTGATTACCCGCCAAAATTTCAAAAAAGTAACATTGTTGCGACTTGTGCCCCACTCATTTGTTTTGCTTTAAAACAAAGAAATGTTCTAAGCAGTACTTTCTGCTCTACAGCTTTATGAAGTTGGGCCAAGGAACCTTGATAAGGATTATTTGAGACTTTAGGTTTAAATATTAGGAGCTCAACTAAACTCCTGTTCAATCTTACCTCATGACTGAAGGCATTAGGAAGACCTTTCCAAGAAGCTAGAATAAAAACACAATTATCAATATTAGTTTTTTTTTAAATGAGAATCTTATAACACTTGTTATTCAATTTTGTCATCATCGATGGGTTGGATTTATTATTCTGTTTATATGGTACATAAGGGACATGTTGCCCTGGATCGGGCAAGTTAGTCTATGAAAAGCGTTTGAACTGGTTGTTATGAATTGCATATGGTTAGGTTTTAAAAGTAATAATGGTCCACACAAATGCCTGGTACTTGCACAGTTTTTCCTTTTTTAATGTGAACTTAAATGGTCGGCCATTTTGTGGGGAGTCCAAAATTGTTGTGTTCTTTTGGGTGAATCTGGTTTAATGTTTTATTCCTGTGCAATTTCAATTGTATATATCCACGGCCTCCAAGGTGTAGAGTTTATTGACAACTGATACAGAGTTACCCAGGATACATAAGACAAAATACAAATAAATAAAAACATAATAAATGTGGTAATAAAAAACTCCACGACACCACAAAGCATCCCAACCCTTCCGCCAATGTTGCTACACAGTTCTTTCAAGGACAAACCTTATTCTCAAAAAGATTCTACCAAATAACTTTAAAATGTAAATCACTGTTAATTATGAAGAAGAAGTGGGCTGTTATCGATGTTAAATTTGCATCAGGGATAAAGAATATTAATTTTGTTTTTTATCCATACACCGATGTGTGTTAGCACTGTATACTCAGTAGTTCCGAGTCTTGTGAAAAGATATCACCATATCACAGGCATATTACTCGCGTGGGATTCAAACCCACGACCCTTGCGATTCTTAGAGCAGTGTCTTACCGAATGGGTTAGTTTCAAAAGAGCTCTTGCAACTCTTCCAGGAATAGCTGGCATACCCTGAGTTTGATAAAGAAAACAATGATTAAAAGTATGAAAACAAATTATCATGGACTGCAGGTCATAAGCTGTAAAAGAGAAAGTATACCTTTGGTTTTTGGAACTGTCCTACATCAAAAACCAAACCTGATTTATCAAAAAAAAAAAACTGCAGCAGATGTTTGACCACTAGACCACCTTTCGAGCTAATAGAAAAGTAGTTCCTTGACACTTTTTATATTCCCCAAGGTGAAACGCAACTAGCCCTATAATAAACCAATAACAAAATGTATTTTAGTATTTTTTTTTTCTTTTTTGGTGGGGGGGGGGGGGATAACCTGACCACCATCATGGCAAGGGTGATGAAACACTTGTTTTAAAAATGAAAGTACAAAGGGCATCAAGCAAATCAAATAATTCACAATATAATAATAATAATAATAATAATAATAATAATAATAATAATAATAATAATAATAATAATAATAATAATAATAATAATAATAATAATACTAATAATAATAATAATAATAATAATAATAATAATAATAATAATAATAATAATAATAATAATAATAATAATAATAATAATAATAATAATAATAATAATAATAATAATAATAATAATAATAAAACCATTCTTATAAGCGTATCACTGTGAGGTCCTTATGCGCTAAAAGGTAACATAGCCCCAATGGAAGTGAATGGTGATAATAATTTTAAGACTAAAGTACAGAGGGCATCGAACAATGAAAAGGTCCCCAGGTTGGAATTCCCCGGGGGATAAACATAGCCCAATCAGAACTGAAGGGTGCTATTTTTATCATAACTTATGACTTTTGGTAAAACTGGCCCTTGTGATTGTCAATAGGCCTAATTAATGCGCAGACTAAATGAGCCACTCAATGAAGCCTAGCTTTTAAAACCACAATAACAATTTCTGCCCAATCATTTTCTTAGACAGAACTAACAAAATTGAGGCGGCACGTTAAAAATGCTAGACTTCAAACAAAAACGATAACAAAAACGTTAACGAAAAAAGCAAGGTCAGCAGAGTCTACAAGTTACCCCACCATACAGTCTTTTGCATGCTCAGTTGTGGCGGCTTGCTTTTGTTGTTCTATTATTCCCTTTTCTAGAATCTTGTGGGGACACAGTTTACAATGAAACATTAACTCATTCAACCAAAACAGCAGGTGCTGAGTTTTGTTTTGCTCAGACTTTTTTTTTTTTTGAGAGGGGGGGGGGGGGGAGAGGAAGGTACAAGTAAATGACGAAGAAGGTGTAGAACAACCAGAATAATTTTTGTTCACCTTTCCTTCTTGAATGTTGTACTCCACTGGTTGATCAGGAACACCTGGAATCCGTCGTTTGAATTTCCGTTTACTTCCACTTCGACGCCAACACAGAATCCAAAGTATTGCAACTCCTAACACAGCTGTCAGTGCTGCTGATTGAGGGAATTCCATTGTGGTGGCTTGTCAGAGTTGATTAAATAAATTCAACTACGGCAAAAAAAAACGTACAAAATCAAAATAATCAAAGTCAGGATACAATACAAAAATGCAGTAATGCAAAAATTAGTCTGTGTGTATGTTATATTATGGTTTGATTATAGCTGTCAGTGCTGCTGATTGAGGCAACGCCATTGTGGTGGCTTGTCAGAGTTTATTGAATAAATTCAACTACGGCAAAAAAAACGTACAAAATCAAAATAATCAAAGTCAGGATGCAATACAAAAATGCAGTAATGCAAAAATTAGTCTGTGTGTCCATTTGATTATGGTTTGATTATAGAAAAAATTTGATATATTTTGTATACAGATAGCCATTTCGAGGTATGGCGGACGCTATAGGAGTTAACTATTTGGTTTGGGTGTCTACAGAAAAATTTACCCCATCCCAGTGTCATGAATGTGTCCGCCATATCTCCAAATGGTTCAAAGGGGCTTTCTAGCCCTGGTGGGGAGTCGGTGCCACTGCAATTGTTAAGCACTGGCAAGGCGTAAAACCTGGGCAAGGGGTAAGACTTGGGGTACGTAACTGGGGCACTGTAATCCTTTTTTTCTCCAGAAATTTGTCATTATCAGTTATTGTCATTATCAGCCATACAACTGATAATGACAAATTTCGAAAGAAAGGAGTACAGCGCCCCAGTTACTGGGTCTAGGCATGGTCTAGGCTAGGGGCTTGCTAACTTTGTTTAAAGGAACATTACAGAATTGTTTTTTGCTAACAAAACAGTTGCTGGCAGTGTAAGCACTTTATGTATTCCACCATAATATACATAGTGAACAACCGATTACAAATTTTGCATTGCATCAATGCCAAAATAGAAAGGAATAAAACGCTCACTGAGCGTTAAACTCCAAACACAAAGTTAGATTATTTATTTCTCATCAAATATGACATTTCAGACAGAAATATTTCAAGGGATGTTTTTTAACTATCATCATCATTAGACCGTGTAAGTTTTATGTAAATCTGTGATCTTCACGATTTTTGTTTCTTACCAATTCTGTAACGTTCCTTTAAAATCAGTGTAACAAACAATCAAAACAAGAACCCCCCCCCCTGTTACTTTCACCAAATAGCAAGTGACATTAGATCCTGCTCGACATCAGGCGTGTACTTTTGTCAGTACAACAATTCAAATAGTGCCAGCTATATTAATGTAAAGTTAGTGACACGCAATGGCATTTATGATAATTTATCTATGATGACTTTGATCAAGCTTTAGTGCAAACATCCCTGTTTGTTTGTTTAGATGATCTTCACATCAAGGGAACTCGGCAAACTCCCACAAGGGAATTATAAACACCGATGACCTGCCCTGTTGTTGCAAGAAGAGGAAAAATAGTAGCTGTTTCTTTCACAAGAAAAAAAGTTGAATATACCGTTTAAAAGTGTCAAAAATCATACATAAAGTCATGAGATATTAAACAGACAACCCTGAAAATTGCTGGTACCCTGCCATCACTTTTCCATTCCTTATGAAATAAAATTGCATTTAATTTTACTCATAAAAAAATGAATGATATATAAAAAAGAAGTTAACTGAAAAAGTGTTGGCAGGATAATGGCAATTTGGTTCACATTCTAAATAAATAATAAGAATATAAATAATAAAGTTAAAAAGAACAATTAAATAAAGACTTCAGAAGTTCAGGGTGGTAGAAAAAAAGAAAGAATTGAAAAACAAAACCATTTACCATAATAAGCAATGATTTAGGAAAAATATTGAATATTGAACATAAAAAGCTACTTTACTTTTTACAATTCTTGCTGGCGAGAGGAGGAGAGGGATAGCACTAGACCGACATGACCAACTAGTAGTACTTCAGCATACAACTCATTTGGCGCGGATGAAAACGGCTATTTTGGTGAAATGGGATTTCCCAGTCCCTGCAATCGATCATGGAGGTCAGCCACCGGTGTCAGTCCGTTCATTAGCATATATAGGTCTGCCCGCACCTCATTCTGAGTGATAAAACTGATCAAAGGTTGAAACTCATGGCTGCTCCATGTTTGAACAGAAACTAAAAGCAGAACACACACGCTTACTACACTTCAAATTCATTGTGTGGGTCGTATGTGGGGTGGTGTGAACCTTGACAACCTTGACAATAGCTTGTTATTTAGCGAATTGAAACTGAAAGAACCATTTTGAAGCTGCAGCAATAATCAATGTTTTTTGTCAACTGGCTCAATGATGGCTCCCTCGCTTGAGCTCTCTTCTAAACAAAAAGTGTTATACATGTAACTCAACTGTCTTGGTCATGATACCTCTCTTTCGTTGGTTGAATTTCGGTGTTTTGAGTTTTCAGACATAAAAAGGTGGGTTGAAATGGGATCAAACACCTTCATATTCAGGCTGTTAGTGTTAAAAAAGTGTAAACAACACGATCGAACACCGCATGAGACTAGTCTTGGTTCAAAAAGACTCTCCTGTTATTTTTCTCCATGATCCATTATTACCACATGAGGGCGCGCTCTCGTTAGAAGTGGACGATCTTTTTATTTTTGGAGACAAAACAGATAACTGCGTTGCTGGTGTAACATCAGCCACCATAAAGTCATCATTTTGTCGGCTTTGTTGTTAATTTTAAGCTCTTAAAATGTTGTGTGATCCTGATGAGGAGTACAGCTCCGACGAGGACGAAGACTATGTGCCGTCAGGTAAGCTGATCGCCGGTTGAATGGTGTTTTATTGATGGTGAATTAACGATAATAATACTATAGCCATGCTAGCTAGCAGAACACAGGTCATTTTGTCATGCACGTTGTGGTTAAATTCAGAACACCGTCCGTACGTCCCGTAAAGCCCGGTTCATACTCCCTGCGGTAGCGAATGGGAATTAGATGTGAATTTGACGCCACAACTCTGTTTTCGCAGCGATGTTCTCAAGAGAGTTGAGCACAACTCAACCCCCTGCAAATTATTATTATTATATAATTATTTGTTGTGAATGTGTTAGTGTGACGTCAACATTCGTATCGCATTTTATTTTGCATTCGCAGGCAGCAAGTATGAACCGGCCGGGCTTTTTAGTAACTATAGTTTTTTATACACACCCCAAGGGCTAATAAAATGGCCCCCGAGGGGGAAGTCGATGGTGCCATTTGCCCCCCTCCGGTGTACAAAACCCATGGACCCCAGTCACAGCAGCGCGTGCAACAATTGTTTTGTAGTTGTACTGTACCTTATAATGTTATTCCTCTCCTCAAAGTTCTATTGTCATCTTCAAACGTTATTATTATTACCTACGGAGTATGCATAGTAGTTTAATAAACAGTTCAAACAAATAAGAAACAATTGGTTTTTACAAAGCTCTGGAAATCAACTAATTAACGCCCGGTGGGAACGATCAAGGGATTCAAGGTAATGTACACTGGTAAACAATACGCATCTACCATGGCTAAGGATGCCCGCTGCGCATATAACGTGTAGTGCCCCTTCGAGGGCGAAGTTCACATACTCTATCGGATTTTATTTTTCAGGTGAAGCAAGTGAAGGTGAATCTGAAGATCATGACGGAGATGAGGAAGAGGTCGAAGGTCAAAAGACATCAAAGGTCAAGAAAAAGAGTAAAACAAAACATGAAAAAGCTCAGGAATTAAAAAGGTAGGGATTTGGCTGAAGATAAATTTATTTTGCTGAAATCTTACTTTTTGGTGATTTGTATTTGTAGTTGTATACCACAGTCAACTCTCGTCATAACAAGGTTGTTTTTGTTGAGAGGCGGCAAAACAAAGAAGCACAAAGCAGAAATCAGATTTGGGACTTCAGAATGTACTCTTTATTTAACATGTTTAAGCAGAAACTCTTTCTAGCAGAAACATTGTTGTGTGAGGATTGCCAAACAAAGAAATGCTAAGCAGAAATGAGATTTGGGACTTTGTAATGTACTATTCATAAGCAGCAACTCTTTTGTTCACAGGGCTCTTTAAAATGAGAAAATTGAAAATGCAAAAACAAGCTTTTTAAATGAGCTACTTGCATTGTACATATGAGCTTTTGAAGTTTTCCATTTCTATGTTAATGTGTCTTATCTCCATAATTTCCTTCTTTAAAAAAAAAACAGAAAAAGAGGTATCCAACTTCCGGAGGATGATATTCCCGCAGAGCCGTCCCAAGAAAATGACGATCAAGACATGAAATCTGTCTTCAAGATGGAAGAGATCAAAGCGGCCGAGATAAAGAAAGAAGAGAAGGAGAAACAGAAAGCCGATGATCTTTGGAGCAGTTTCATGAAGGATGTCGGTGCAAAACCTAAACCCAAGCCACTTCCATCATCAGCTGGATCGGTATCAGTTGCTGGTACTGTCTCAAATAAGGTAATTCTTCACAAGATAAGTTTATTTTGTATTTTTTAGCCTCAAGAGGTACACTGACAGGGACGAGAAATTTCAGACTTTGATCAGAATATAGTCTTTTTAAAGGCCGTGGACACTATTGGTAATTACCCAAAATAATTATTAGCAGAAAACCTTACTTGGTAGCGAGTAATGGGGAGAGGTTGATAGTATAAAACATTGTGAGAAACGGCGCCCTCTGAAGTGGAGTGGTTTTCAAGAAAGAAGCAAATTTGCCACGAATTTGATTTCGAGACCTCAGATTTAAAATTTGAGGTCTCGAAATCAAGCATCTGAAAGCATATGCATTTGATGAGATACACCAAGTGAGAAGACTGGTCTTTGGTCTTTGACAATTACCAATAGTGTCCAGTGTCTTTAAGATACACCAAGTGAGAAGACTGATAATTTCAACCAACCTCGTAAAATTGGAATCCTAGTCTGTAATCTCAGACATTTTTTATCAGCAATGACTCTCACCCCTGATTGAAACCCCCCCCCCCCCACTGATATAATGGAATGTGGAATTCTGTATCTATTGTTATGACAGGCATGTTCAGATTCCAGTAAGGAGAGTAAACGAACCGAGGATGCAACGCCACCGACCAAGAAGACAGTCACTGTAACCAAGATCTTTGAGTTCGCTGGGGAAGAAGTCAAGTAAGTCGCTCCTTTTTCTATCATTTCACTAAATTTGTCTACTTTGCCATGTGTTGCTGTTTTACTTGCACCCTCTGGTCGGTTGAAAACATCAAGCAAAGATGCCATGGCATGCTGATATGTGTGTATGTGTTCCGGTGGTCAGGTTGGTGTACTTTCAGGCCTGTATGCTTCATTTTTGATATGGCAAGGGCACCAAGGCATTTCCTCCTTGGTAAAGGGCATCCTATGAGGAAATTGTAAATTTCTACTGGAGCATTTCAAGGGCACCAAGGCAATGACCAGGGGCAACGGAGGCAATCGCCTTCGTTGCCTCCGTGAAGTATCAGGCCTGTATTTTAGTGGTATCTTTCCTTGCCATCCACCTGTAGGACCCCGGTTCGAACCGCGCCGAGAGGTACTATGTGGATTGGGTTTTCAGTCCTTACCTGACTGTGTGGGGTATCCCTTGAAGAATTCTCTGGGGTTTTCCTCAAACGTCTTTAACTGAATACTTCCTTCATTGTTTTCTCTCCAATAGACCGATCCATTAGGCACCGCCCTCTCCAATGCCATTCTGCACAACTCTGCCGCGCTCGCCAAGCATACGCGCACTCATGTCGGACCTTCTTGTGTCGGACTCTTGGTTGCGCAATGGGTTGCGATTGGTCAATACGCATTGGGGTGGAGCTTAATGGATCGGCCTATTGGTCCTTGGCTAGTACACTAAGTTTACTTTATCAGAGATATGAGATTAGTGAACTAAATGCTTCTGGTGTTGCCGTTGCCTCAGAGTGGTTATAAAAACACAACAAAAAAATATCACAAGAGAGGATACATAATACACAATGCATTTATTCAAAAACATTGCTTACATGACATCATTATAATGCAAATGTATCTAAAAAAATCAGACATTTCAAATGTTGTTGAGTTGGTTTACTTGTACGTGTTAATCTCAGACTACACTGAATTTTATGATAATAGAACTTTTTGATTGTCAGCATATCTCTAAAAGGCCTCACTACTACAGTTTCATCAGCTATTATTGAATAAATGCGTCTACTTACTTGTTTATTCATTTACATATTTTGTAAACTTGCGTAAATCTATAATCGATCCATCACTGTCAAAATGTGGCATTGAGTAAGGTGACCTTCAAGGTCATTGCACTAAATTCACATTAAGTTCCACGTCTCACAAACTTCTCGAGAAATCATAACAGAAATAAAAATGAAATAGAATGGAGGCTGGTAGTGGTAGCACATAGGTCTATAGTTACTAGCATGTTCGTTGTAATAAGTTCAAAATTAAACTTTAAACTGACGAGGACAGCCCAAATCTGACTGATTTAACAATGGGTGCGTTCGTTTAGCTTCCCTGGGTCGGCCCTGGTCTGCCCCAAGACGTTCGAATAGCTTTGACGGGGCTCACCCGGGTCAGCCCCCAGTGCCCTGCTTGTGGAGTGGGTCACTTGGGGGTGACCTGAGGAGCATGCCGTCATCACGAGAGGGCGAGTGTGATCGTTCGATTAGCTCTTGTCAGGGGCTCACCCGAGTGAGCACTGCTGGGTCGACCGTGGGTAGCTTAACGAACACACCCAATGAGAAAGGTTTGTTTAGACATCTTTGGGCGATTTTACCAAATGTAGGTTTGTATGGATCTTGCTGGTATATTTGCGTTTATATACGGGTACAAGGTCCGGCTCGTATCACGTAGAGTTACCTTTAACGTAACATCTCGTCTGAAAGAAAATAATACATGGATATAAAAAAGACATCCGGTTATCCCTTGTTGAGCAGTGTTATAAAGACGTTCTGCTTATAAAGTCCTGAATCTCACTTCAAAATAGCTTTCCTGTTATACAGAGGTTCTGCTTATTAAGTCCTGAATCTCACTTCAAAATAGCTTTCCTGTTATAAAGACGTTCTGCTTATAAAGTCCTGAATCTCACTTCAAAATAGCTTTCCTGTTATACAGAGGTTCTGCTTATAAAGTCCTGAATCTCACTTCAAAATAGCTTTCCTGTTATACAGAGGTTCTGCTTATAAAGTCCTGAATCTCACTTCAAAATAGCTTTCCTGTTATAAAGACGTTCTGCTTATAAAGTCCTGAATCTCACTTCAAAATAGCTTTCCTGTTATACAGAGGTTCTGCTTATAAAGTCCTGAATCTCACTTCAAAATAGCTTTCCTGTTATACAGAGGTTCTGCTTATAAAGAGTACATTCTGATGTCCTAAATCTCATTTCTGCTTTGCGATTCTTTGTTTTGCTGTCCTCTTTAAAACAATGTTCCTGTTTAACAACTTTCCTGTTACAAAGAGGTTCTGCTTATAAAGAGTACATTCTGAAGTCCTGAATCTCATTTCTGCTTTGCGTTTCTCTGTTTTGCTGTCCTCTTATAACAACATTCCTGTTATAAAGAGGTAATTTGACCAGTCCAAGCGATCTTGTTACATGTATTTTAATTAAAGTTGAATGTAGGAAGAAACATTTTCAAGGAATCTTCAAATGATTCAATACTTGATTAGGAGAAGAGATTGTTGGTATTTAGATTTTCTTTTGCACATGAAGCAAGTTTTGCATCATACGAGATCTTTTTTATAAAATTCAAATGAGGAATACTGTACGCTGTTACTTACTTATTGAGTAGTATAGCCACTTTAGAGTTATCAGGTAACTTGAATGCTATACTGTATAATGGAGTGTCGTCTCTTGATTGGAGGCCAATGCGTATAGAGCCTGGCGGTACGAACTTACTGCAGTAGGAGAAAGGAGAAGTAATGTCTTCATGAATAATGGAAATGTCAATTGAAAATACTGCATCTGTCGTCAGGCTAGGAAAGTTTTGTTACATCACAAAGAGTTAAGATTGATCTTAACTCACTGTGTATCAATCGTAGGGCTTGCAGGTCTGTATGCTTCGTTTTTGAAAGGGCAAGGGCACCAAGGCATTTTCTCCTTGGTGAAGGGCATCCCTATGATGAAATTTGTAAACGCAATTTCTACTGGAGCATCTCAAGGGCAAAGACCAGCTGTGGCATGGAGGTCGTTGCCTCTGTGAAGTACATGTATCAGGTCTGGACTAGGTTGCTCATTTGGTAGAGCGCAGGCACGTTAATCCTGAGGATGTTGGTTCTAACCTTGCTGTATTGACCCCTTGCACGCGCGTCACACGCGGCGACTGATGCCACTCTCACCATGTTGGTGAGCAGTTAGGTTTATGTGAATTAACGCCGCGTCGCCTAAAATGTGCACTTCACTGCATAACGCACAGCATAGAGTTGTATATAAAAACGCACAGTGTAATTGCCCACCAGTATGGCTCATTCAAGAATTTTCTGATGATGACGTCAGGTGAAATGGGTCAATAGCAGGATTAGATAGTCAATTAGTTCTACATGTTGTCCTTGTTTAACCCCAAATCAATCGTGTGATGTAACATACAAATCACTAAGGTGATATTTTGACAACTCAACCTCAAGATGAATCTTAGTGCTTTATGAAGTCGAGCCCATATGCTGATTTTTCAAATCTTAAAAATCATCTTCCAAAAATGTGTTTATACCTGAAGTGTCCCAAGTGATAAAACATGGGTTGTTTATAGAAGAGGTCTCTCTCAGCATCCACAATGATGGGACTATCTACTTGATTATTGGCCCAGTTTGGTCCTCCATTCATGTCTAGAGCCAGGTTCCAATCCAACCACCCGGTTACCCAGTGGTTTAGGTCCTGATGAGGGGGAAAAGAAAAGGATAAACAAATATACCGTGACACGCAGGCAACAGAGGCCATGTCTTTTGTTGCCCCTGGTCTTGGCCTTGGTGCCCCTTCAAAAGTGTCCTAATGACTTTAAGATTTTCTAATGAAAGTGTCATTTGCAAAATTAAAACGGCCTTGCTCTTTCAAAGTTGAACTTCCAGGCCTAGCAGAGTGTGGGTTTGAATCCTGGTCATGACGCTTGTACCCTTGAGCAAGGCACTTAATGACATAGTTGTTTCGTAAAAAGTTGAGAAGGTAAACATTGCATTCTACTCTACCAGCCAGGCATCTAGTGGGTGACACCTATACCTACATCCTTGCGGACTGTGAAGGCAGGTAACCCTGCCCTGGGGACAGCTGATTTGGATCGATTGCCCAAATAAGTTAAGTGACCGTCAGGCAGATAATAATTGACCTTTGAAATACAAGGGCAGACCTTCATGAAAAACACTTTTAAATAACAATCTTAATAATTTTGTGAGATCGTAAAAATGTCACCTGTATGATATCATAGCTGTATCGTTCCCCACGTTCCCACGCACCAAGTTTGACAGACTTTGTAAATAACTGGTACCCTTCACACGCCTCGCTTGCAATGATGAATTTATCCGGGAATTCTTGGTGGGTTTTAGTCAGGGTGTCATAAGTGTCGTCATTCTTACTCATGTACCAATGGACGGCCATACCGGACAGGTATTTAGCTGCTTCTTCATCTTGGTAAATCTGAAATAATTGTGATAAACACTTTTTATTAATCCAAGTCATTTTATTTGTAGTTAGTGACAATTATTCTACTATTGGTTTCTTGGGCTAGATTTTACTAGGAGCTTTTATTAATCTTAAAATGTGCATCAATCTTAATGAATTGATTTGGGGTTAAACAAAGAAAATTGACTAGAGTGGGATTTGAACCAACAACTTTCATTCTGATGCTCTACCAATAGAAAAAGCAAAACCTATTGCAAAACAAAAGCAAAGGTCAAGAAAAATGTTACAAATGAGCAGAGAGTTTGAGGGCAGATTCAACACTCACTCCTCTCATTTCACAAAGCCATACCCCACAATAACAACACCTTGTTTCCTCAATAGACCCCTTGCATAACGCAAAACTCTACACTGACGCGCACGTTTTCATGCACAAAGAACAGCTATGGTCCAACCATTTGCCTCCTTTGACCCCAGTGAGGGCGCTTTTTGACCCCAATGGGGGCGTTTTTTAGGGTGTGACGTCACATGCATACATAAAGAGCAGCTGTTTAGAACTTTTCTTCAAACCCATTTTTGAAGTAGTGAATGAAAAAACTTACCACTTGTGATTCAGAAAGCAGCGATGGCATATTATCATCATGCGTAATGATGCGTAAATCTTGGTAACCATGGTCATGTAGAGTAGGCCCAAGATCTTTCTTGACGAAGTCTCTCATGATGGCTGCTGGCATGGACATACTCTGCCACTGATAGAACGGCATGCTACCGGCGGATGGTTCGTTCTGAGTTGTCACGCCCCATATTGAGATGTCATTCTTCTTGTATGCCTCTAGGAATCTGATTAAGAAAGAATGAGAAACAATAAGATGGTTGAATTTTTTTATTTTGGGTGTCGTGGCCGAGTGGTTTAGAGCATTTCTGGTGGTCAAGTCATCAGAGTGTAGGTTCAAATCCCAGTCGAGACACTTGTATCCTTGAGCAAGATGCTTTACTACAAATGCTTCTCTTCAACCAGGGGTATAAATGGGTAACTGCGAGGGCAGAGGTTGATATTGTTTTTGAAAAAGTCTTCGGAGCACCACGGCAGCTCAGGGCTGTATACTCCCCGAGGAACTGTTCAAGATTAAAGGAATGTTATTGACCCAACGACCAGGGTATAAATGTAAAGCGATTCGAGACATTAATGTGAAATGCACTACAACTGTATACATGTATAAGAACTTATTAGTATTATAATCAGGCCTGTATGAAGCTTGGAGCTAGGGCACCAAGGACATTTTCTACTTGAGGGCAGGCTTTGAGGAAATTGTACAGTTTTACTGGAGCATTTCACGGGCACCCAGGCAATGACCAGGGGGCGTGGAGGCAACCGCCTTCGTTGCCTCCATGAAGTATCAAGCCTGTATTATCTTTACAGTCTTGAGACAACAATAAGTTTTTATATATACAAATACTTAACAAAGTATAGAGCCCATGTTTGATAAACTTGTCCTCCTGGTTGACCAATCAGAGTAAAGTCTCACACTTAGGTCATGAATTATGCATGAAATCAACTTACTTGACAAAGTATAGAGCCCATGTTTTATAAACGTGTCCTCCTGGTTGACCAATCAGAGTAAAGTCTCACACTTAGGTCATGAATTATGCATGAGGTCAACTTACTTGACAAAGTATAGAGCCCATGTTTTATAAACTAGTCCTCCTGGTTGGCCAATCAAGGATCCTCCACCTGCCATTTTGCCGTTAGTTTTCATCCAAGCAGGTGCAGACCATGGACTAGCAATCAGCTTAAGCTCGCTTGGACTCATGTCTAGGGCTGCTCGTATCACTGGAATCTGCAATTTAATACAGATTTAAGAAAAGAAGTTGAGAATAGCAGAGAAAACAAATGTTGTATTCATATGAGTGCATTGTCATAAAATATATGTAATCATAAGGTAAAATTTGGACTAGTTTAATTCACGAGAAGAAGCCGATTTAAATGAAAATAGCCCGATTACAGTCAGTGACTGTATTCTGTGACAATGCAAAATCAAAATACATTCAATATTTGTGTCAAATTTAACTCACATGTTGATCCTTGTCATTTGAATTTTTAAAATAATAAATACGTAGGGCCCAATAGATTCAGAAACTTGTCACTTCAAAAATTCTTTTAAACAAACCCTTCTAAACAATGTGGTTAACTCTATGTAGACACATATATCGCCGACAATATATCGCGATATTCGATATAATCGCGATTAATTAAATTTGACATCATCAGTCTTCAAACTCCCAGTGAAAGTTGTAGAAGAGACAGTCATAGCATAAGAGAGGTGTTCTAATGACCTATTCTTCTGGTTTACTCCAAACCTATCGGGTGCAAGATGTCTCAGCTAGGAAAACCAAGTCGATCCGATATCGAAATCATTTCCAAATTAATATAGCGATATTCGATAATATTGTGTTATCGCCCAAGCTTAGTGCCCAGTAAAAAAAATAATATATCCAAAAAATAACGTGAAGCATAACTGAATCTTTACCTTGTATTTAGTATCTTCTTCAACCAGTTCAAAACGACTTAACTCATAATCCCCTGGTGTATTATCATATGAATATTCTCTTGTTGAGAAATCACAGCTGTGGATCGGTACACGGCCTAGCGAATACTCCAACCCTAAGGTAGAAATCAAATGATACTATTTGTTAAACAAACAAGTACAGTTACCAAACTAACGGGTATTTAATAAGCGTCTTAGCCCAGTGGTATAATGCACTAGACTCTAGTATGCAATACATGTAGCGTTAAAGGGAAGGTGCACATGTTAGTAGTTACTCTTAAAAACACTGGACACTGTTGGTGATTGTCTTCAGACTTGGTGTGTCTCAACATATGCATAAAATAACAAAACCTGTGGAAATTTGAGCTCAATTGGTCCTCAAAGTTGCGAGATAATGATGAAAGAAAAAACACCCATGTACACAAAGTTGTGTGCTTTCAGCAAATGCTTGATTTGGAGACCTCAAAATCTAAATCTGAGGTCTGAAAATCAAACTCGTGGAATATTACTTCTTTCATGAAAACTACGTTACTTCAGAGGGAGCCGCTTCTCACAATTTTTTATACCATCAACAGCTCCCCATTACTCGTTACCGAGTAAGGTTTTATGCTAATAATTATTTTGAGTAATTGCCAATTTAGTGTCCACTGCCTTTAAATATAATGGCAATAAAGCAAAGCATTTTGAGAAACATTTCACTTTGGTGTAATGTGGTTGTTTAAAAAGTTTTAAAGGACTTTATTTTTATATAAATTGGGTCCTGGGTTTTCAGACTCCATTGAAGGGGTTATGACTTCGCGATTACAGAAATGGAAGGATAAACAAATGTAGCTGTGACAAACTCCTTGTATTAAAGTGACTAACTGTTAACCAAGTAGTATATTTAGAAGTGACACTTGAAACAAGATTCAAAGGAAAAGTTTCCGCATGGCACCACCACTTTTACCTTTTGTAGAGAAGTAGGATTTAAGAAGGTTTTCTGTGGCTCCATCTGAGAGATTAAGGATATTCATGGTGGCTGAGTCTGTGAAGGATCCCCCAAAGCCTAAGATCTCCTGGTAATGAACAGAGTCATCTACAATCAGCTGCTGACGATATTTGGCTGTAAAGACAAAATGGAATACACATTTATTTTAAAGATGTAGCTTATAAATATTTTGACAAATGTTTGGTTTAAAAAAAAAGGTTACAGTGCAAGCACCGAATTTCTCGGCTAGCTGTGTATGCGAAGAATGCCTAGTAACGTGGAGTACGCATGTGCACAAGCGAAAATTCCCCGCTAACCCGTGAAATACGCTTGATGTAAGCACAGAATTCCCTGCTTCCGTAAGCACCGATTCTTTGCTTGCGGTAAGCAGAGCCATGAAATTTGGCAATGGTTGCTGTTTGGATGCTTAACCCATTGTGTGTAGCTTTACAATAAGACTTGGGATTCAACAGTTTGACTCTAAGTGTACCTTTGTTTTCAAGCATGAAGAGTTGTCGTTGAAAGCGGTCGCCATCTTTGCTTGAGGTGTAGACCACATACTGTCCAAAGCGAGGCTTGGCATTCCTCTCAATGGTGTCGCAATAATTGGCCGAACATTCACACACAAAGGATGTTGCATGAGGGATGTTCTTTCTTTGGCAAGGTTTATTCTCTGAAAAACAAAAAGATAAACTTGATCGACTTAGGAATGGATTTGACATTTGAATCTAGCCATATTGGCTATTGAACTTTTGACATTTGAATGTAGCCATATAAGTCTGCATACTGAGGGTTGACATAAATAATTGACCAAAGCATAAAGAGTAAACTATGCCCCATCACCACCTAAGATGTGATACGTTTATTCTCAGAAATCTTTAATATTTTTCATTTTATATATTTTTTCGTTGTGCATCTTAGGGTAAAATTACTGGGTCTACATATTTGATTTTATAAATGTTGATTGCATATATCTGTTTATTTGTACTTGTACTTTTATTGTTACAACAAAAATTGTGGATTCTATTTTTGACCTTTTAATTATTTTACTTTTTGTGGTTTAATATTAGAGTTTGTATTGTTGTAAAGTTCCTGGGAGCGTTTTTAATGGATTTGGCGCTATATAAATGTGTTTTATTATTACCAATAAGCCTGCTTGATTCTTTTTGTTTTCTTAAAAAGGTTTTTAGAAATTAGAAAATACACTAGGGGCGGGGGGGGGGGGGGGGGGGTGTCGATGTGTTGGAAAAAAGGTTGGTATGTTGAAACAAAGGTGTGTCGGAACACCTGTGTGTAAACCATCCACACCGAGGCCTACTACATGTACTTCATTCTTCAAGACAGATTTTCTTCTTTAGTAGTAAAATGCATAGAGCAAGGAGGGCACGTCTTAAAGGCAGTGGACACTATTGGTAATTACTCAAAACAATTATTAGCTTAAAACCTTTCTTGATTACCAGTAATAGGGAGAGGTTGATAGTATAAAGCATTGTGAGAAACAGCTCCCTCTGAAGTGGTGTAATTTTTGAGAAAGAAGTAATTTTCCACGAATTTGATTTTGAGACCCTCAAGTTTAGAATTTGAGGTCTCAAAATCAAGCGTCTTAAAGCACACAACTTTGTGTGACCAAGGTGTTTTTCTTTTCATTAATATCTGGCAACTTCGACAACCGATTGAGCTCAATTTTCACAGGTTTGTTATTTTATGCATATGTTGAGATACACTAAATGTGAAGGCTAGTCTTTGACAGTTACCAATAGTGTCCACTGCCTCTAATGAAGGGAATGCAAATTTCTACTGGACCATTCCAAGTTACTGTACACCAAGGCCAGGGGCATGGGGGCAGTTGTCTCATGTGCATCCATGAAGTATCGGACCTGCACACCTTTAAAAGCTCCAAACATCACTTAGGGTTTAGTCTTCACAAACTGTTGTAGGTACATGTACAGTTTCAAATCCTACACAGTAAAACAGAACATACCTCCGAGACAGGGCAAACAGAAGACGGCCAGTATCATCCATTTGTACATCTTGAGTAAAGATGTAGCTCTTTGAGCAGCGTGACTTGAGTGGTCTTAATGTTATGTAATAGTTAGAACTCTGCTATGTAGCCGTATTGTACTGGCAGTGTCATCCAACCTGCTCAGTACTGCTTGCACTTATTAACCTTAATCACAACAAACAGTTAAATGTATCACTCAGATTGACTTTCAGAATCTTCCAATGACTGGTTGTTCTATGGAACAATCATCACTTGATGATCTTCTTTATTCCGCTCTTGTCATTTCTCTATGAATATATAGCACGCTGTTACCAGGCTCAATGACTTAACCACACATGTCCTTCGCTCATTGTACACAAAACTTAAGATTTGGTCTCGCTGCAAATGCCTTGACTGAGCACACATACAAACACACACACACTGCTTGGGAATTTGCTTGGCTCATTGTTTGCTCGTTGTCATAGCATTGTACAGTAAGATCTGGCCCCCTCTGTGTAGCATGGCTGATTTTGCTGAATGACATAATATTAACAAGGCACCTGGCAAGAAAGGGGAAAACGAGTGTTCCCTTTGCCTCCCCTGAATGCCTTTTCGACCATTGTGCGAAATCAAGCTGGTAGTATTTTTAGGTGTTTTGTGCCCCATCCTTTAAAGACACTGAACCCTATTGGTAATTGACAAAGACCAGTCTTCTCACTTGGTGTATCTCAACATATGCATACAAAAAACCTTCATAAGATCGACGACCAATTGAGCTCACATTTTCACAGGTTTGTTTTTTTATGCATATTGAGATACACCAAGTGATAAGACTGGTCTTTGACAATTACCAATAGTGTCCATTGTCTTTAAACATTATAAAAAATATCAGTGAAAGGAAAAGGTCAAATTCTGATGATTTTGTGTTCTTTGTTAATAATAATACAAGGTATTTATAAAGCGCTCCAAGTCAGTTATTAAGTTAATGTTTGTTTTGAGTAATTACCAAACGTGTACCTTCCCTTTAAGTAAACTTTTAGGCATCGATGAAAGAAATTGGCTAAGTAGTATTGGCATCAGTGCCACTTCAAATGTTTCCCAATGGACGTGCCCTTAAATTAAATGGCCTTGCCCCCTCGAAGATGCATTTCCAGCCCTGTGAAGTTCATCGATAAACACTTTAACTACCTTTCCATGCAATTTATATTAGTCAAAAGTGATTATCTAAATCCCTTCACCATATATAAGTTTGTATTGATCGAGGAGGCACATAAGCATTGATATACAACTCTCCTAGGTCTGTGTCCTGCAGGGTCACCTTGACTCCTTGGTCCAGTCTGCAAAACAAAACACACACAAACAAAGTTTGATTAAAAAAATTCCCCAAAAATAGATCAGACGTTTAAAGACAGTGGACGCTGTTGGTAATTGTCAAACACTAGTCTTCTCACTTGGTGTATCTCAACATATGCACAAAATAACAAACCTTTGGTCTTTGAAGTTGCGAGATAACAATGGAAGGAAAAACACCCTTGTCACATAAAGTTTTATTTTGTCAGATGCTTGATTTCGGGAGTTCAAAAGTCTAATTTTGAGGTCTTGAAATCAAATTTGTGGAAAATTACTTTTTCTCAAAAACTATGTTACTTCAGAGGGAGCCGTTTCTCACAATGTATTAGTCTATCAACAGCTCTCCATTGCTTGTTAACAAGTAAGTTGTTATACTAACAATTATTTTGAGTTATTACCAATAGTGTCCACTGCCTGGAATTCTAAAGCTGAAAGTGAAGGTATACACTTGGTGATTACTCTTTAAATTAATGGCAATTAAACTTTGTTACGGTTAGAAACATACAGTAGCTTTCAAGTTTCAATAGTATAAAAAATTTTGTGAAACTTTTCACTTTGAAGTAATGTGGTTCCGTACAAAGATATAAGTTTGAATCTGAGAAGCGTTACTGTCAGATACATTTCTCAGATCGTGTATTCCTATCACATGCTTTTTTGTATGTATTATTCTTCCGTCGTGGACACATTTGCTCTGGATTTTCGGTGATACATGTATCTCAAAAACGTGACCAACCTGTAGCATCTATATAGCGCCCTCTATTGACTTGTTGTCATACAAGTTTATTATTCGAAGGTTAAAGTTCAGAGGTGAATAAAAGTACAAGGATCCATCTTGATTCACGTTGCAACTCAAACAACTCCGTTTTAGAGTTTCCATATTTCTCCACCTTTGTTTCGAAATATTCAAGAACCTTTCAGAATTAAACTTTCACATGTTAATTTTATTGTATATTTACATTTATACCAAAGGAATAATTGGACATCAAACCTATATTGAATTTGAGTTTTACTTACTCGTTTAAAATGACAGCAACTTTAGAGTCGTCAGGCGTCTTGAATGCTATACTCAGTAATGGTGAAATCTCACTCGCTTCTAAACTAATACGAACTGAGCCTGGAGGAACAAATTTACTGTAAAAACAAAATCCAACAATATTGTTTAAGAGTTTTCATTTAAAGCAGTGGACACAATTGGTAATGACTCAAAACCCTTCTTAGCATAAAAACTTACTTGGTAACAAGCAATGGAGAGCTGTTGATAATATAAAACAATGTGAGAAACGGCTTTCTCAGAAGTAATGTAGTTTTTGAAAAAGAGTTAATTTCTCTTTCAAATAATGAAAGACTTCAGCTGAAGTTTTTATCATGCATCTGAAAGCACACAAATTTGTGCAACAATCATGACAAGGGTGTTTTTTCTTTCATTATACTCTTGCAACTTCAATAACCAATTGAGCCAAATTTTTCACATATTTTGTTGTTTTATGCATATGTCGGAATACATCAAGTGAGAATATTGGTTTTTGACAATTACCAGTATACATGGTGCCAGACTACACTGCATTTTGGTTGTGCTTTATTTGGACCGCAATCGCATCCAGCAATTACTTGACCCGAGAAAACATTGGCTATCCACATCATAACTCGCTTTTACCTGAAGTGTCCCAAGTGATAAAACATGGGTTGTTTATAGAAGAGGTCTCTCTCAGCATCCACAATGATGGGACTATCTACTTGATTATTGGCCCAGTTTGGTCCTCCATTCATGTCTAGAGCCAGGTTCCAATCCAACCACCCGGTTACCCAGTGGTTTAGGTCCTGATGAGGAGAAAAATATGAAATCTATTTTCTTTGATAGACTTGGCAATAACTGGGTTTGCCCTCACAGGCCTTGAACTTCATTCTTGAAAGGGCATGGCAATTTTCCTCTGGTAAGGGTTACCTCCTTGAGGAAAATATAGATTTAAATTTGTACCAGAACATTGCACAGGGCACCACAGCAAAAAGCACAGGGCAATTGCTGTTGGTGCCCTGGATTATTTTAGAGGCCTGCCCTTATCTTTTTGAGTGCCCGGCGAGGATCAGCTTCTTGTCATATCACTAGTTCGTCAGCTTTTTCACTTGTCATAATTAGGAACAGCTCCATGCTGTAAATCTAGAGCAACCAACCAGTCAAACGCTATGCAAACATCGCGGAATACAACTCAAGGTGGGAACGCACGGTAGAATTACCCCAAAGCCAGTCACTGTAACTTTCCGTGTGGCAGTGGAAGAAAAGTCCAGTGGGAACATGGCTAAAGATGGTTTAGTTTGAAGGAAGTAGTCTGTATACCTGAATGATATCGTAGCTGTATCGTTCACCCCGTTCCCAAGAACCGAGCATCACCGGTTCTGCGAAAAGGTCTGCCCCTTCACAGGCCTCTGTAGCTACAATGAATTTATCTGGGAATTCTAGATGGGTGTCTGTCAGGGTGTTGTAGCTGTCAGGGCCGCGGTTCTTGTACCAATGAACTGCCGTACCTGACAGGTAACTGGCAGCTTCTTCGTCATTGTAAATCTGAGAATGTAAGGAAGCAAACGTGAGTTAAGTTAGGATTTAAAGTTTGCATCGTATAATTAGGTGAGGCTTATGGAAAGGTTTGCAGTTACACCATTACAATGACTATCTCTAAATGAGGTGGGGTGGTTCTGAAAAGAACCGTTGTTTTCAACTCAACGTTTCGCTCTGATCGTCTTCTGGATTAAGCTCGTCTTCTGGAGAGCTTTCTCCAGAAGACGATCAGAGCATACTGATCGAAACATCGAGTTGAAATGGTTCTTTTCAGAACCACCCCAACTCATCAGAGATAGTCATTACGTGGTGTTACCGCAAACCTTTCCATATTGTATTTCCACCTTGTATTTCCACCATGCAAAGTTTCAAATCCTACTTAGGTGAGGCTTGTGGTAACACCATGTGATATCTCTTTTGGGTAGTGTTGGTTCTGAAAAGAACCGGTGCTTGAAAACTCAATCATTCACAGGAGAAATCTTCATGAATTTATTATAAAATCAATAGTATTTGCAATAAAATAGTGACTTTCAGGCTAGAAATCTAACTTTTAAAAAAAGTAACCAAATGTTTTAGACCTCAGGTCTCTGACATTAGAAGTTTTCAAATGTTTTTCCTTGCCCAAAGCAAACAACTTTTGCTTTGTCAGGAATTAAATCGTCAATTCTGGCCAGCTTAGTATTTTGTCTTCTTCCTCTCTTTATTAATAGCAACTGAATTTCAATTTTCTTTTGAACCACCCACCCATGTATCGCCCGCTAGCCTAAGTCTATTCTTGAATGAATTTTTTCAAAAAAGCGCGCCCTCCGTCGGGTTTTCACGTTACGTTTAGTTCATTAAGAGTATGAGATATTGCCCAAGACTAGGCCCTAAGTTGAAGTCTTACCAATTGAGAACCAACAAGTAATGACGGTACATTATCATCATGAGTAATCAGCTTAACGTGACTGTAGCTGTATTCACGTAACTTTGGACCTAGATCCAGCTTGACAAAATCTCTCATGATTTCTGGAGGCATTGCCATACTCTGCCATGGATAGATTGGAATTAAACCGGCCGAAGGCTCGTTCTGGATGGTCATTCCCCAAATGGATACCCTTAGCTTCTCGTACTCAAGTAGGAACCTGTTGAAAACAATAACAATATTGTTATTATTGGTTTATTTAGAATATTCAATAATGAAATACTTAGATCATGAATTATGCATGAAGTCAACTTACTTGACAAAGTAGAGCCCATGTTTGATAAACTTGTCCTCCTGGTTGACCAATCAGAGTAAAGTCACACACTTAGGTCATGAATTATGCATGAAGTCAACTTACTTGACAAAGTAGAGCCCATGTTTGATAAACTTGCCCTCCTAGTTGACCAATCAGAGTAAAGTCACACAATTAGGTCATGAATTATGCATGAGGTCAACTTACTTGACAAAGTATAGAGCCCATGTTTGATAACTTTGTCCTCCTGGTTGACCAATCAGAGTAAAGTCTCACACTTAGGTCATGAATTATGCATGAAGTCAACTTACTTGACAAAGTATAGAGCCCATGTTTGATAAACGTGTCCTCCTGGTTGACCAATCAGAGTAAGTCTCACACTTAGGTCATGAATTATGCATGAGGTCAACTTACTTGACAAAGTATAGAGCCCATGTTTGATAAACTTGTCCTCCTGTTTGACCAATCAGAGTAAGTCTCACACTTAGGTCATGAATTATGCATAAAGTCAACTTACTTGACAAAGTAGAGCCCATGTTTGATAAACTTGCCCTCCTAGTTGACCAATCAGAGTAAAGTCACACAATTAGGTCATGAATTATGCATGAGGTCAACTTACTTGACAAAGTATAGAGCCCATGTTTGATAAACTTGTCCTCCTGGTTGGCCAATCAAAGATCCTCCACCTGCCATTTTGCCGTTAGTTTTCATCCAAGCTGGTGCAGACCATGGACTAGCAATCAGCTTAAGCTCTCTTGGACTCATGTCTAGGGCTGCTCGTATCACTGGAATCTGCAATCACAGAAACCCAGTAAAAACATGAACTTTGGTTATAATGATTCTTCCATTTTGCTTTTTAAGCGGTTCATCAGAATACAGTGAGATGTGTTTTGCCAGTGTTGTACTTTTAGTAGTTAGTCAAATTAATTGTTAGCATAAAAAGTTACTTGGTAACAAGCAATGGAGAGCTATTGAATACATTGTGAAAAATGGGTCCCTCTGAAGTAACAAAGTTGTTGAGGAAGAGGTAGTTTCTCACTCAAATACTAAACTAAAAGTTAGCCTTTTTGGCATCTGAAAGCACAAAAGTTTGTGCAACAAGGGTGTTTTTTCTTTCATTGTTCTCTTGCAACTTCGATGACCAATTGAGTGGACATTTTCACAGATCTGGCAGGAAAAACACTGAATGTTGAAGTGCCTCGATTGTCACTGAGTGACGGATATAGTGCTTTATAAGAAGCTACTTTAATAATTGTATAATAATGATTAAAGACAATGGACACTATTGGTAATTGTCAAAATCCAGTCTTCTCACTTGGTGTATCTCAACATATATGCATTAAATAACAAATCTGTGAAAATTTTAGCTCGATTGGTCATCGGAGTTGCTAGATAACTATGAAAGCAAAAAAACACCCTTGTCACACGAAGTTTTGTGCTTTCAGATGCTTTGTGTGATTTCGAGACCTCAAATTCTAAACTTGAGGTCTTCAAAATCAAATTCGTGGAAAACTACTTCTTTCTCGAAAACTACGTCACTTCAGAGGGAGCCGTTTCTCACAATGTTTTATACTATAAACATCTACCCATTACTTGTTACCAAGTGAGGTTTTATGCCGATAATTATTGTGAGTAATTACCTAGAGTGTCCACTGCCTTTAAATGAGGACCAGCAAACTGAAGTCTACGTTCATACCTTATAGTGGATATCCTGATATGCTAATTCGAATTCACTGAGGTCATAATCTCCAGGGGTGTCCGCGTATGAGTACGTACTACTTGAGAAATCGCAGCTTGCGACAGGTACACGTCCAGCGCTGTACTCCAGTCCTTTGAAAAGAGTTAAAGAGATTGAAATTAAAAAAACAACATTACGCTATTTTTGGGTTGCAGAATTGTCAACACTTAATTGTCAAACTTATTTCTTGAAAGTGAAATAATAAATAATGGTCTGTACTCTACTGTAGTCTATTAAAAAAAGTTCAAGAAGTTCAAAAACAACATTGCGTTGAATTGTTTTTTAGAATTGTCAACAGTTATTTGTTTTATTTATTTCTTAGTCTATGAGCGATAGAATGGCTGACACCAGCCGTGATATTTTACGGAGGCAACAAAGGCTATTGCCTCCATGCCCCCTGGTCATTGCCCTGGTGCCCTTGAAATGCTCCAGTAGAAATTTACAATTTCCTCACAGGGTGCCCTCAACCAAGGAGAAAATGGCTTTGTGCCCTTGCCCTTAGAAAAAAACGAAGCAACAGTGTCCAGGGGTCGATTTCACAAAGAGTTAGGACTAGTCCTAACTTAGGACTAGTCCTAGGAGATATACAAATTGCATGGATAGTCCTAAGTTAGGACGAGTAACTGGTCCTCACTCGAGATAAGACTAGTCCTAACTCTTTGTGAAATCCACCCCCGTGCCTTTACATTTAGTAATAACATATTGATAATGATGAATTAAGAAATACAGGCTTTATCAAGTCCTGCCACGAAGTAGACACTTACCTTCTGTAGAGAAGTAGGATTTAAGAAGGTTTTCTGTGGCTCCATCTGAGAGATTAAGGATATTCATGGTGGCTGAGTCTGTGAAGGATCCCCCAAAGCCTAAGATCTCCTGGTATTTTTGAGAGTCATCTATCGTCAAATGATGGTCGTGTTTAGCTGGAAATAAACAAACAAAATGTGATGTTTTTGAAAGTTTTTGATATCCTTGATTTCAACTGATTTTTCTTGACATAGAGAGACAAATCCAATTGATTTTAATGAGATTTTTTGTTTTCTTTCAATTGTCAAGTTTGCATTGTGTTAACAATATTTTCCAAAGATAAATTATTACTCGGGAAGCTCTGACAAGGATTTTTTTTTAAAATATTATTTTAATATATGTGAAGAGTTAATATTTGAATATGTTTGTGGTGAATCAAATGTGCAGTGTACGGATTTCTTGATAACAAAAAATATGTCCAGGCCTGATACTAAACTGTTTGTTTTTTATATAGTGCCCCGAGGCGCTTCACAGAGGTTAAAAGTATGCAAATACAGAACAATTTAAGGACAAAACAATTTAAGAAAAACAGATTAAAAAT
This sequence comes from Asterias rubens, assembly GCF_902459465.1. Taxonomy (NCBI): domain Eukaryota; kingdom Metazoa; phylum Echinodermata; class Asteroidea; order Forcipulatida; family Asteriidae; genus Asterias; species Asterias rubens. The sequence goes on from NC_047065.1 coordinate 2,317,103, forward strand.
ACCGAGGTAAAAACAAAATAAGGCGATTGCCTCCATGCCCCAGGTCAATGCCTTGGTGCCCTTGAAATGCCCCAGTAGATAATTACAGTTTCCTCATAGGGTGCCCTTTACCAAGGAAAAGCAGCCTTGGTACCCTTGCCCTTTCATAAATGAAGCATAAAGGCCTGTAGGTCACTACTCTAACCTTCGTTTTCTAGCATTAAAAGTTGTCGTTGAAAGCGGTCGCCATCTTTGCTTGAGGTGTAGACCGCATACTGTCCAGAGCGAGGCTTGGCGTCTCTCTCAATGGTGTCGCAATAACTGGCCGAACATTCACACACAAAGGATGTTGCTTCAGGAAAGTCTCTGCGTTGGCAAGGTTTACTCGCTACAGGAAGACAACACATTATTAAAGGGAGAGTGAGGTTATACCTTCCAAGAATTAAAGACACTGGACACTATTGATAATTGTCAAAGACCAGTCTTTTCACTTGGTTTATCTTAACATAAGTTAGGACGAGTAACTGGTCCTAACTCGAGATAAGACTAGTCCTAACTCTTTGTGAAATCCACCCCTGGGCTTAAGTGTACTCTCTTTATCCTCTGCCTATATTGATGTATTGTTTATATTGACTTGCTCAATTAAGAATGATTTACCACCTAAAATAAATAAATAAATAAATAAAGTAAATAAATATATATACCTCCATCGCAGCAGGGAATGACAGCAACATTCAAGATCATCCAAATGGAAAAATACAGCAGCATACTGGAACAATTATTGTGAAAAAATCACGAACTAACAGCTTCCCCGACACCAAACCTGAAGAGATTAATGACAACTTTGTGATCAAGACAATTTTTTGTGATCAATTCAGTCTCCTGACCCTGACGATGCTAGAGCAAGCTAGCGAAGGCGAAGTTGAGACCAATTTAGAACTCACTCCGCGGTAATGGAATTAATAACAAGAAGTCCCCCTCAATTCACAAGGTGAAAGTAGCCCGCCCGATTTTCTACCTTCCGCTCAGGTAGTAGTTAACAAGCAGGACAGTTCTTTTTAGAACTGAGAAGTCTCCCAAATTTCGAAATTCTACTCTGCAGAAGTAGAATACTCAGCAAGACAAGTTCTCAAAAGAGCATAATCTACCCAGCATGTACACATGGTGTTACTGCAAACAAAAGTATACATTGATACCTCATCATGCAATGCCTCGAAACCTATACCAGTTTTCTTTGTCATGATAGAAAACAGTGGTGAAATTAACTATGTAGTTATGCCATCAGGTATACCAGCACCTTTTGCTATGTTCTAGGGGCATAATTAATAAAAACCAATGATGCAGTTCTTGTGCAGCGTTTTATCATATCGGATTGGGTGTCTCAAAGCAAACAAATCAGTTATGAAGTGCTGTGGTTGACTGTTTTGAGAACCATGTACCAGCATTAGTCAGTAGAGTATTATTGTATTATGCACATCCAAGTGTTCAAGTTTGAGTTTGACTGAACAAACAAGGAGGAAGCCATTTCATCCAGCAGTTTAGCATACATAGCAAAAACATTTCAGACTAAAGTGTGTTTTATGCAGCATTTACACTTACATACTTTTTTGTGTTCTTTTTATGTTATTTTTTATTTTTTTATTATTATTTTATATTTTATTTTTTTAAATTCTTTTTTTGGGGGGGAGGGGAGGGGAGGGGAGGGGGGGTTGCTTTTGTGTTTTTGTTGTTGTTGATTTTGGTTACAAGGGTTAAGGGCTCTGACGTGGTTGATCACACCTGGGGTGGGGGGGGGGGGTGGCTGCCGTACTGGCTTTAGTGGGTCAACCTTGTGTGACGCACAAATTGATTTCTTATTAATTGCTTGCACTTGATCAAGAGTCAAGAGTTTCAGATTGGTGCCTTTTTCTCTGGATTATGTAACATAAAATGGCAGTCAAGGATCAAGGCAACTTATGTAGTCATCTTGGAAGGGACAATGTCGTGACAATTACGCATACAAATCCAGACAAATATTTAATCTCTACTTTTATGTTAGAAACTTAAGAAAACCTGGATTGTCAAAAATGGCGATTACCCAAGTGATTTGCCTGTAGCTTTTGTCACAGAATTCAAGTAAATGGGACTGGACAAAGGGCTCTTTATGACTTTGTTATAAGAATTTGTTATAAGAGGACAGCGAAAGAAAGAAACGCAAAGCAGAAATGAGTTTCGGGACTTCAAAATGTACTATTTAATAAGCAGAACCTCTTTATAACAGTGCTGTTTATAACAAACGCTGAGTATATGGTGCGTGTTAGTACGACACTGCTCTAGAATTGCAAGGGTCGTGGGTTGGAATCCCACCCGAGTAACATGCCTGTGATTTTTTTCACAGGACTCGAGAAAGTACTGAGTATACAGTGCTAACACAAATCGGTGTACATGTATATTTTGATGGGTAAAACCAAAATGAGTAATCTTTATCCCCAATACAAGTTTAACGTCTTAATAGTGCTTCATACACATTGGTGTAAAGGGTAAAAACAAATTATATTCTAAAGATCTGTTAAAATTGACACGTTTTATCCTTCTTCTTACAATAGAGTCACTGAAGAAGTTGCGGCTGGTTCAAAGGAGGCCCAGATGCTCTTGGATCCCAAACCAGCGTCTGCTAAGACAACTGTAGGAGCTAACTCTGCCTCAAAGATGCCGCCATTTGGGTAAGTCAGCAGTTTATAATATAGTCTAACTTAATGGGTTTGGGTACTTTTTTTACTTACACAAACGTCCACACATTTACATTACACGGTTTCAAAATGACGATGAGAGAAAAAGCTTTCCTGTAAGGACTACTTGTTGAGTTGCTGTAGTTTTTTGAGAAATTAGTAAAAAAGAAAAATTCAAAAATAACTTTCTTCTCAGTGAGACAAAAATTATGTTAGCATGTACAACGGATTCACATGATGCTCCTGAAGACATTGCTCTGGGACTTTCACTTATCTTTTCACTGATGAGGCTGAAACTTCAAGTAAATACATATCTTCATTCACAGTGAGTAGGGATTTATGTCGTTGCCAAAAAACTTGATCTACAAAGGGTATCAAAACCCTTTAAAAGTGGATCCAAACAAGACAACTGTTGAGGAGTTTTTTTTAATGTCTTCTATGGTGGGTAACTATGTTACTGGATAGCATAAAAATTGTTAATATTTAAAATTTCATTATGATGAGTTCATCGTTTGAGCATTAATTTAACGTCATTTTCTTTACAGTGCTAAGAGACCCGCCGGAGGTTTAGGGAATGTGTTGGGGCTGATTAACAAGAAAGCTAAGATTAGCGTCTTAGAGAAGTCTAGAATTGACTGGAATAGTTTCAAGACAACGGAAGGAATTGCAGATGACTTGAAGATACACAACAAGGGCAAAGATGGGTGAGTAGAGGATTGATCAAAATGGACAAAGGTTCAGATCGAAAGTATGGATTCTTATCATTAAATTCGTTCATCTGGATTGTTGATTTAATCTCAAGTACGAGGTGTGTGTTTACAAATCCGAAAATAGTACATAATGTAGATTAGTTACATTACACTGATCAATAAGCTTAGAGCTTCTTCAGACTGGTGACCATGTCCAATGCTGAACTGTCTCATTAAAGGATTTGGGTACTTTTTTGTAAACACAAAACACATTAAAGGAACACGTTGCCTTGGATCGGAATTTCCATGCAATTTCAAGGCATATTTGTGTGGATCATTGTATTCTACTTTTAAAACATCTTTCCAACCATGTGCATTTCATAACAAACGGTTACAAACGCTTTTCAAATACCAACTCGACCTATCCAAGGCAACGTGTTCCTTTAAACTTACATTGTTTGAAGAAAATGGTGGTAGAAGGCTTCCCTTAAAATATAACTTGCTGAGGTGCTGTAGTTTTTTGAGAAATGAGTAAAAGCTTTCTACCATCATTATTGTCAAACTGTGTGAGTTTGATGTAAATCTGTGGACATTTATAAGCTCCAGAACATTTATGATCAATTAGTCCAAACCACGCCTACAACGCCCTCTAGGTCCACCAAGAAAGGGTAAAAATGCAGTTCAGCATCGGACATGATCACCAATCTAAGGAAGCTCCTACACGTAGCTTAGGAGTGAAAGAAAACTAACTAAAAACAGTTTTATAACATCTTAATTCTTTCTTCAGTATGAATTCTAGTTTCCCATTTTTTGTTACCCCCTTGTTTACCCCTCGTTTTTTTTTTTTTTTTTTGCTTTCTGACTCCCTCTCTTTCTATTCAAATATATTTTCAACCTCAAAAATCATTTCAAAATTTACCCAGTCAGTTTCCCTTGTGATTTATATTGATATATGAAACAAAAAGTTGCATCCCCTTAAGGTGATCCCCTGGCTGCCGCTTCCCAGGTTGTATCGTAATTTGGGTGTGATCCCTGGTTACACGGCAGTTAACGGTTGTATGGCTTTTGACTGGCACCCCGAACAAAGATATTGACAAAATAGGGACACTGCCAATATAGGGCTAGATAGCTCAGTTGGTAGAGCGCCGGCACGTTTATCCGCAGGTCGTTGGTTCGAATCCCACTCTAGTCAATTCTTTGTTTAACCCCAAAAAATCAAATATATTTTCACTTCACTTTTTATGTTACACTTGGATACCTGTTCATGATTGTTCAAGCAACTTTTATGTTAGCAGACTTTGTTTGTACCCGCAAGCTTTTGCGCTTGCAAGCTTTCACGCTTGGCGCTTGCGAGCTTTCATGCTTTGCGCTCATACTTTTTTTTTGTTCAACTGCCTATCACAAACTACTTGTTTGTCTATTTGTTTATCAAGGTATGTCGAGAAACAGAAGTTTTTGGCACAGGCAGACCAGCGACAGTATGAGAAAGAACGAGATATGCGAATGGGACAAGCTAAGAGGTGACATGCCCAATCATCAGGTAGTAATAGTGGCTTTCAGTCGTAAAGACACTGGACGCGTTTGGCAATTGTCAAAGACCAGTATTCTCACTTAATTATCCCAACATATGCATCAAATAACAAATTTGTGAATATTTTGGCTCAAATCGTCATCGAATTTGCAAGAGAAAAATAAAATAAAAAACACCCATGATGCATTACCTTCTGTGCTTTCAGATGCATGATAAAAGGCCTCAGCTGAAGTCTTTTATTATTTGAGTGAGAAGTTCCCTCTTTGTCAAAAACTACTTTACTTCAGAGGGAGCCGTTTCTCACAATATTTTATACTATCACCAGTTCTCCATTGCTGGTTACCAAGCATGTTTTTATGCTAACAATTATTTTGTGTAATTATCAATAGTGTCAAATGCTTTTAACAATGCAGGGATCAAGTGGACAACGTCATTTGTTAGGAATTCTTTTGTCTTTTTAGTCAAACATCAATTTTGTTTTGTACAGTAGTATTGACAATGAAGTATGAAATGAATCATGTAGAATAATTTTTGTTGACTTTTTGTATTTTTTGTGTAACTGTTTATTTGTAATGTTAAGACTAGAAGAAATTAATGAGAAAATTCTTTGCAGTTTTATTTAGCTATTTTTTGAAAGCTGTAACAACCTCAGAAAATGCTCAAAATAAATCATGGTGACACTGACAGGAAGAGGGCTCAATTTTATAGAATTGCTGAGGCAGAAAATATTGCTTAACCATTGTCTGCTAAGCAGAAATGAGCAGGATACCAGTCACAAACTGTACTTGTGTCATGTTAGTTTGGCTGGTGACCTTATTATGGTTAGCGGATTTTGTCAGGCTTGGCTACTTGTTGTACTTAAGCAGCTCTACGAAATTGGGCCTAGGTGATAAAATGTAACTGGTTTTAGATTTCCGAAACAAGAACTACTCTACAAAAAAGGAGTATTTCTTATCTTAAAGCCATTCTACACTTTCGGTAAACAGTATTGTCCAAGGCCCACACCTTGTGTATCACAACTTCTATATCAAATAACAAACCTGTGAAAATTTAGGCTCAATCGGTCATCGGAGTCGGGAGAAAATAACCGAAAAACCCACTTTTTGAAGTTTTGCCGTGTCATGACATGTGTTTCAAATAAATCCATAATTCTCGAACTCGAGAATTTATATTGTTTTAATGTTTTCTCAAAAAGAAAAGCATTTCTTGGAATATTATTTCAAGAGAAGTCTTTCACCATTACCTTCTGTAAACCCTGTAAGTTATTTGTAAAACTGTGTTTTGGGTTTTTTTCTGTTCCGAAAGTGTCCAATGGCTTTAAAGGTTTGACAATTTTTTTTTTAAGTTAATGCAAAGATTATGTCTTTTTGTCTGAGACCAACATAAATGTACAAAAACGTCTTCTGAGAGTATTTCTAGTCAAGCTTTCAGTAATTAATTTTGTTCGCTCCCAGATGTCTGATTTTGGTAGTTACTGTGTACATTTAAAGAGTACAAGTTGGATCAAATAAATTGAATTTGGATCAAACTTCGTTTTTATGATGTGTTAAGTTTGTTTTCTGTTCCTGAATGTGAGACTTTGTTGACCTTTTTTTTGCAAGAATATTATGTGGTTTATGGCAACAGTTATTTTTCTGAATTGACCAACATGTTCCTAATTTAATGCTATCAACCATTTTGAATATATTATTGACATTTGCATGAAAAACTCCGACAAATGATTTGATAAAATAAATTAGCAAGAGACTCTTTTGTTTATAATTAACTGAATACAAACCAGTCTGAATGTCAGAATTGTCTGCCCTCCCAAATAAGAATCAGAGGCCGATTTCAAAAAGAGTTAAGACTAGTCTTATCTAAAGTTAGGACCAGTAACTGGTCTTAACTTAAGAATAGTCCCATCTTGAAGAATTGCTCAGGACTATTCCAGAGTAAGAAAGAGTATATGTCTTTATACTTTATTGAACAGCCAATGTGCAACAATACTACGTGCACATACATACAGTAATGGCGACGTAAATCTCTGCCTTACTTCTACAGTTTGTAACAATGGTCAAAAAAATTCCGTTTTTACCGTAAAAGAACATTTTTAAAAATTCACTTTTCTCAGGGATGTTATCTTTCCTTAACAGAACCGTATCCTCCCCCCCCCCCCCAAAAAAAACACCGACAACTCTTGCAACTTTGCAAAACAAAGGTATCAGCTAAACCGTACATTTACCGTTACTGTGACTGGTATCCCACCAAGTTCTTGCTTAGAAAAGGAATTTGCCCTGTTCCGTGTATTTTGGAATTTGCTAAGCAGATACAAGGCAATTCGGAGCTTGGCGTGCAAGCAGACTGGAATGGTGATCGTTAGCACTGAATTCGGCGGTTAGCAAGGCCAATAGGGCCCACTGAACGACTTGATGAAATCGGGTCCTGGATCTGAGCATCAACATTACGTAACCTTATACGTCATATCGTTGGTCAATAAAAGGTTTCAAAGTCCGTATTCAAACTTCAATGAGTGGAAGGAATGTCTGTATCTATACCTCCATAAATAAGAGTATGCACGTGTCATCCTTGATTGATTGTACTTCCTAAAGATCGAGAAAGTGTGCATTTGGGGGGTTCTGCTCTCTCCAATTCAACAGTCCAATGGACATGATTTCAACAACACCGACAATCTCTACGGCTCGGACACTATAATATCATGGGGGAAATACCAGCAGGTTACGGCGCAGTGTTGTTCGTCGTCCTCGCTACCCTCATCTGTGGCGTAGCACGGAGACTACTGAACAAGGCTCTACCAGCAGGGAGTAATGTCAGACGATATGGTGGCGAGATCATAGCCACATTCCAGCTTGTTACAGGGATGCTGGAAGGTGATGTCGTCATGGAGGTAAATTTACAGTAGTGTTGTTCCCTCAACGATGTTTCGTTAAAAACATAATTCATTTCAATTCAATTCAATTCAATTCAATGTCACGTTTCCATATTTTGGAAAATCAGAAGGACAACGTTCCGTATGGGGCTGCCACTTCAGTCTTTTTTATTAAAAGGGATATTTCATTGATAAATTAGATACTATATTATTATTTCATATCGAACGAAAAAGAGTTGGCGCCAAACGGAAACTTTTCCATACTATTACTGTTCAATCAAATAAACATAGGACATTCAATGAACTATGCACAATGAAGTGCAACAATAATTGACGTAAAATACTAAACCGCACACACGTTTCGTCTCTTGTAAAAGGGAATAAGAGAGAGAGTTTATAAATGATGTGGGGGTTGAACAGCGGCAAATTGACCACATCGCACGGCCTCCGGATTACCGTGCCAGCGGTCTAACAACTGAGCTATCTATAGCCCAGCCATATCTACTTGTCCGGTGCCAGTCAGAAGCCATAAAACCGATAACTGCCGTGATATTTATCTATTATTACCCATCCACAGCACAATAATAATATAGTGCAACATATAGAATGATTATAGGAACCAAGAAGAAATGCTCCGTTTGTCGGAGAAAATCTGCGGTGCGAAAAAACGCATTCAGGTATTAGGATTGAAAAAACAATCCAAATGCACATCATAGACCTTTGTCATGGTGCAGACATCTTGAATTTCTACCATTGATATCAATGTTCCCAAACCGAGGCTGGAAGAACAAAATAGTCCGGTTCTTATTTGCAAAATGAGTATTCGATACGGGGAGCATGATCAAGATGGAGACAGCATGATAAAGTTCTATGGACCTATCCCGGTCTAATGTACAGGATTCGACGGGTAGGGAAAGAAACCACTGTGTCATCTTCAACTTGGTATATTAGTGGGTGCGTTCGTTTAGCTTCCCTGGGTCGACCCCGGTATGTGGCAGTTTTTTTTCCCAGGACGAACGTGTGCAGATAATTACCCACGTTCGTCCTGGGAAAAAAAACCCGCCACACACCGGGGTCGACCCGGGGAAAGATTTCCGCATCATAGCTGCCACTACTTTTCATTTACTAGTTTTTATCAAAAGAATATCTCATTTTAGTAAATTAAAGACTAATTTATTACCAATGGTGTCAGTGTCTTTAAAGACAGTGGACAATATTGGTAATTGTCAAAGATCAGTCTTCTCACTTGGTGTACCTCAACATATGCATAACATAACAAGCCTGTGAAAATTTGAGCTCAATCTGTCGTAGAAGTTGCGAGATAATAATGAAAAGAAAAAAAACCCTAGTCACACGAAGTCGTGTGCTTTCAGATGCTCGATTTCGAGACCTCAAATTCTAATTCTGAGGTCTCGAAATCAAATTCGTGGAAAATCACCTCTTTCTCGAAAACTGCGTCACTTCAGTGGGAGCCGTTTCTCACAATGTTTTATACTATCAACCTCCCCCCATTACTTGTTACCAAGAAAGGTTTTATGCTAATAATTATTTTGAGTAATTACCAATAGTGTCCACTGCCTTTAATATTGCTTGTTCTGTATTATAGGAGAATGGTCTGCTAGCCTATATGATCTACCTATGTTTTTTCTTCGTACTTCTGGGCTTCACATTCGATGATGACTGTACGGCCAATCTTGGACTCGCCTGGCAAGCTTGGATCAAGGGGGAGACAGACGGCCTCGACGCATCCACCACCGGTAAAATGACGTCAGATAAAAATACGCCCTCCTATAAAACGAACATCGTTTACTGTAGGCCATTTTCGAAACGACGGCTTCGGCTTTGGATTCGGTTCAGGCTAGCTTGACCCCGCGCCGGTTGATTTGAAAATATTGCGCGTGCTTTGCGTATAATTATACACGCTCAGGCTAGGGCTTCAAAAACCGAAGCCGTGGTATGGAAAAGGGCCATAGACGTTGAAAAACGTCAGTTAACTATTTGTTTACATTTATGCCATAGGTCATTTTGGTTGATAAGCAGTTTGCAACAGCAAATTTTATTTTCTCGGTTTTATAAACTACATTTTCACAAGGCTCACCGTGTATTAAAGTCATGGTGATGACTGGCGATTTTATTGCCTGGATTCTATATATCCATACTATTACGAGTTTTTTTAGCTTCACCAATCATCATCAAATTTCCATGGAATTTTATCCCCCTCTCTTTATTTTTGGTAGCATGTTCTAATTGCTCTCGATGAAATGAAATGATAAGAACTCACTGGAAATTCGGTTATTATGTCATTTTTTGTAAAATCAAGAATAAGAGGACAAAACTTGGTTTGCGGCACCGCGGAGTGGATGTTCGGGGGTTCGGGAGACTTCTCAGTTCTGAAAAAAACTGTCCCTTTTTTTTTTTTTTTTTTTTAACTACACCCGGGGGGATGTTATAGAAAATAGGCTGTGATCACTACTTGAGCTTATAGGATCGTGATTAACTGTACTATCGTGGAGTCAATTCTTGTCTTAAATTGGACACAACTTGTGCCCAAGACCATTATTTATAATGCACTGCTATTTTACTTTTTAGTGGAATAAGTGAACATGTTCCCTTTTCTTTTCTAGTTCTGTCCCCCTGTATAAAACATATCATGAGTATTTTTTTTTGCACCAACAGCCGTTTTCCAAGTCCTGGGCGGTCAACTTGCTTTCCCTTACGCCAAACGCCTATGGAGGGCAGCACCATCAGCTCGCCATGGTTATAAATGGAAGCACATGATCCAAGAGCAATGTGACTCAGCTTTGAGGTCCTCCATCTTGGGAGGAATGGCTGCCGAGGCTCTGGCGACTCTTATCTACTTCTTGGCAAGGAAGTACTTGATGCCAAAGGGTAGAGCAAAGAGTATTGCTTTTGATTCCTTCGTACAAGTTGGTATAATTTCAATAGGTGAGTACTATTTTAGTTTTATGGATAGTAAACTTAGGTAGGCCTGATTATTTGGTTTTTGCAAGACTACAATATCAAAAAAGTGACCAGGAGCTCCAAATAATAAATGAAACCTGTACGCAAAAATTAACTTATATAGTTTGAATAGACGAACTTAAAAATGTGATAATGCAGCTATACGATAAAAACTGTCACTTTGTTGGATGTGATTTCAGCATAAAACGGACGAACGAAGATTGACACTTTTTTATCTAATGCTTTGAGTGTTTTCTCCCGCTCTTTTTAAAGGTCTTGAATGGACAGGCATGATGTTCAACCCAGCCCTTGCATCTGCCTTGACATTCAACTGTCACAACCATCCAATGGGAGAGCATCTATTGGTATACTGGGTGGCGCCATTGGCGACTATTGCTCTTGTACATGTACTCACGAAGAAGACGGCCATATTGGATGCAAAGAAGACCGATTAAGAAGACGGCCATGTTGGATGCAAAGAAGACAGATTAAGAAGACGGCCATGTTGGATGCAAAGAAGGCAGATTAAGAAGACGGCCTTGGATGCAAAGAAGACGGCCTTGGATGCAAAGAAGACGGCCTTGGATGCAAAGAAGACAGATTAAGAAGACGGCCACATTGGATGCAAAGAAGACAGATTAAGAAGATTGCCATATTGGATGCAAAGAAGACAGATTGAGAAGACTGCCATGTTGGATGCAAAGAAGACAGATTGAACAAGGGATGTGTCTCTAGATGGGGCGGAGCAAGGGGAGTAAAGGGGTGTGAACTATTATACGAATATATTATTCTTTAGAATTAAAGATGCGGTTAATAACAAATTAAATGTAAAATAGTATTATTGGACAAATTCAATCGGAGTAAAAATAAAAGTCATTTTGGTTACGCATTGTCTCTTGTGGTGAAATTGTGTAGCTTCTAGCTGCGTTTTCAAAGGCATATTCACGCGGGTGTCAGGAGAATGGAACAATGTTGTAGAAATTTGTGAGCTCCCGAATCATTATGATGATCCGAACACGATTGGGCGCATCTCACAGCCTTCTCGTTTGATGTCATCTGGGCCCAATTTCATAGCGCTGCTAAGACCAAAAATCTGTAAGCATGAAATTTCTTCCTTGATAAAAACAGGATTACCCAACCAAATTTCCATTTGTTGCATAATTATTGCTTGTTACTGGTATTTAGCTGTTGTTTGCTTATCCTGAAAATCATGTGGAAATTTTGATGGTAATCTTGTTTTTATCAAGGAAGAAATTTCATGCTTAGCAAATTTGTGTGCTTAGCACTGCTACTCAATGGCTGGGCATCGTAGAAGGGGTATGGCATAGATTGAGGTATTATGCCACAATCGCATTTGGTGTCGTCATCGTCAGTGTATAACCCCAGTTTCAATGTTTATATTGCACCGTTCCACCCGTAGTCCATTGACTTTCAATGGGTGCGTTCGATTAGCTTCCCCGGGTCGACCCCGGTGAGTGGGCGTTTTCTTTTTTTTCCAGGACGAACGTGTGCAGATAATTACCCACGTTCGTCCTGGAAAAAAAAAACCCGCCACACACCGGGGTCGACCCAGGGAAGTTAAATGAACGCACCCAAAGAATGTGATGGTAGACGACCCTAAGCCAATAAGTTCATTTGAACCGGGAACATTACCGTATCAGCCCACCACTGTTTATAGGAATTACTGTGTTTTTTAACAATGGATATTGGACTAAACTGCCCGTTTAAAAACAGTCTTCTAGTTGTTGATAAACCGACTGAAAATGTCAATTTCGGAAAAAGAGCAGCCAATTTAACCACCAAGCTATTTTATTTCGCGCAAAATCGAATGCTACTCAAAAGGGTCATTCGATTTTGTTTTGGGATTAGTCCAATGTAATGTTGCGTCATTCGAATCATGGAGGTATATAATAATCATTCAATTTAACAATATTCATCAAAGCAGCATTCAAATTCGCAGACGCTTCTTGAGGCGTGTGTGTCACGAAAAAGAATGACGCTACGCTAAATTGAACAGAGTGCTTAAGGAATTTGACTCGACCCAAAACGAAATTGAATGGCCGAATTCTGAATTTGAAACGCAGTAACAACTGGAAAAGCAAAACAGCTTTAATTCGAACGCATGAAAATTTAATTGATCGCTCATTTGCCGAATTTGACCGAGAAAACCTATAGTATAAAACATTGTGAGAAACAGCTCCCTCTGAAGTGACGTAGTTTTCGAGAAAGAAGTAATTTTCCACGAATTTGATTTCGAGACCTCAGATTTTTTTTCTTTCACTATTATCTCGCAACTTTGACGACCGATTGAGCTCAAATTTTCACAGGTTTGTTGTTTTTATGCATATGTTGAGATACACCAACTGTGAAGACTAGTCTTTGGCAATTACCAATAGTGTCCAGTGTCTTTAAAGGTCTACCCAAAATCGCTTATTTTTCATGATTTTTACGCTTAAGTTCAAAGTGCGTGTCTCTCTGCATGAATTCTGTCTTTTCTTCCTCAGTGATTTTATCGACCTTTCTGGGATAACGATTGGCCTAAATTGATTTTTTTTTTGAGAGGGAGTCCGGATATTAAGTGGTGGAACTTTAAACAAAAAACAGGTGTGACAGATAATGGAAAAAGTAAAAGTTAAACTTTTTTTCGTTAGAGCGGGTGATACTCTTTGAAGTACCATTCACTCAAAAAAATCTATTTGTTTAATGTTTGGGGCCAAAAATCTGACATAGCATCTTTAAACAGATCGCTCATTGATCTATGCCTACTTGCCGAAATAAAGATTACATCTCTTTACACGTCCGGCCGTATGTATACACGTAAGTGGGCAATTCTCATTATTTGACCGACTGGTGGCGCTATACAGATCATCAACGGGCGGTGCACTAATTATTTTGTTAGTACGTAGTAGATAGATGGCGTAATAATCATCCACCAAAATATGCCAAGTATTACGTGAAATCCTTCCTATAAAATGAGTGTACTTTTCTAGTGGATAATACACGTCAATTTACTGGTAAGTGATACTTTTGAATTTATCCTAAAATAGTAAAATTATGCTTGAAGCATTAGTTTTGCTTCCTTGTGTCGTCGGGTTGCGCTGCCTGCTCTGCGCTGTCAACAAAGTGCAACACTGAGTCGCGTAAACGTATACGATTACGTGTCCTTGATTAGTTGACAAATGCCGTGAGTTGGTCAACTCGACCTATGGAAGAACGGGATATAGATAGGATACCCTAACCTTTTTATCGCGGTAAATAAACACGTCACGTTTCTCCATCAGGATAAAAATTGTTCACCACCAACTTTAGCAAGCAAGTGTCCTGTTTGAACTTTAATTCAATTTTTTTTAGTGTGAACTGGCGAATACTTGCCATTTTCATTTAGCTAATATTATTATCTTTTTCAATTTTAGGACTTTCTTTGGTTTTTGCTTTTTATTTGCTAAATAAACAAAAACATTGTTTGTGACTTTTGTATTTCTATCCTGGTGTCATGGGTTTCCGACAGCATAACGAGAAAATTGTTCACAATCAAAACTAAATGATTCTTAAAAAAAAATCCAAATCTTCAGTGCACCAACCTTTTTTCTAGACACTTACAGTTACACTTCATCGGATGTTGAAATCTTAGAATTTTTGGTCTTACGTTTCGAGAGATCGTCTGCCATTTACAGTCAGTGGTGAAGCCCCGTTTATACTTCCTGCGAATGCGAATGCAAAGCGATTTTTGGTGACGCAACAATCGGTACGCGCTCCATTTTCCTTTGTGACGCAATGAAATTTGCATCGCACGGAGCATTCACAGGAAGTATGAACCGGGCTTAATGCATGCACGACATTGAAGTAATGGCATATGTTTCTGATACTTTTATTGGTTGGCATTTTAGTGAATATTTTCAGAAGCTAGTAGGTCTATGGCAATACTTTAATAGCTTATTACGGCTAATACTTGCAATTCGGCTGATGCCGCGAATTGTAAATTTGTTTTTAAGAAACCATTTATGAATGAATAAAGTAAATTGCTTACCTATCATCATCCATTGATGTATTGTTTTCAGGTACCCAGTGTTCATCATGCCTGTGTTAGTACTCCAACCTCCATCCCTTCCTCCTCTCCAGACCTACATTGCTCTAAGCTGTCTCAGTCTAGCCTGGTGCTTCTTGTATGCCAGAGAGACACTCGAGACGGTAGAGAACGCTGGGTTGACCCACCAGGCACCAGACTCGAGCAAAGAGACTCTTGGTGACGATGGTAGAGGTCCTTCAGGAGGATGGTCTAACGGGGCAAATGAGAGCGAGACGTCACGGTACTTGTTTGGAATACAAGCGGACGATGGAGAGATTATTAAACTGTGCCGAATTATGATGGCAGATGTCTGGTCGGTGTTGGTAAGTTCAAGTCAAGTCAAGTCTAGTGGTGGGTTTCACAAAGAGTTAAGACTAGTCTTATTTCGACTTAGGACGAGTTACACGTCCTTACTTAGGACTAGCCTAACGTTTTTTATATCCCCTAGGACTAGTCCTAAGTTAGGACTAGTCCTCACTCTTTGTGAAATCGACCCCAGGCCTCAAAATAACCAACGGCACCCACAGTAATTGCTGTGGTGCTCTGTGTTTTTGCTGGTTCCCAATATTAATTTATATTTTTTCCTCATATGAGTGCCCCCTTATCAGAGGAAAATTGCTATGCCCCTTCAAGACAAAAGTTCAAGGCCTGTCAGTCATTTAGCCCCTAACCACTCTTCTTGATATGTTTATCATATTTGGAGAAACCTTGCACTAATTGATTTTGTATTTATGTTAACAGTCGTTGATCAACCTGGCCTTCTGTCTTCTTGTCTTGGTGGGACGTTTGCTCCTAACCACTCTTCTTGATATGTTTATCATATTTGGAGAAACCTTGCACTAATTGATTTTGTATTTATGTTAACAGTCGTTGATCAACTTGGCCTTCTGTCTTCTTGTCTTGGTGGGACGTTTGTTGCAGCATATTGTTTTTGGAGAACTCCGTGCCAGTGAGAGACAGGTACTAGTACTTAGCCAAAACTTGGTTTGTGTCGTTCATTTAAAAATTCTGTAATTCATACTTCACAAGATGTCAGATGTCAAACCCAAACCTAAAGCAAACCACCCAGACCAAAAGCAATTTAACAGTTGACAGTGGCATTTTACTTTGTCATTTGGAGTAATTTGTCATGAGTAGTTTAGAGGAGTGGCCTGCTGGGTTTTTGTTTACCGCACAAAACTGTTCATTATTTTAGAAAGTTTTAAACTTTAAGAGTCAATTGAGTCAAACTGGTAATGTGTTTCTTTTTTACCACAGCATCTCCGAGACAAATTATGGAAGTTTATCTTCTATAAGTTCATCATCATCTTTGGTGTTCTGAACGTCCAAACCTTGGAGGAGATGGTGATGTGGATGGTATGGTTTGCTGCCCTCGCTTTCCTCCATACACTGTCCGGACTCTGTAAAGATCGATTTGAATATGTGAGTATCGTTCAAAAAGAGAATTTTATTTTCCTGCTATTGGTAACTTTTTCCAGTGAATTAATCAAATTAAGGGAATCAAGGTGTAGTGAAGAGGTTTTCAACTGGTGGTTTAAACCCGCCGAGGCCTGGTTCTTGATAATTTACCTTGACTTCGTTTCGGTAAAATTATCAAGAACCAGGCCTCGTTGGGATTAAACCACCAGTTCAAAACCTCTTCACCACACATTGATTCCCTTATTACAACAGAGTCCAGCATCCTCCTGAAGGTGATAAGAACATACTGATCGAAAAATCCAGTTGTCAACCACGGGTTCTTTTCCCAAACCAACACGACTCAAAAGAGGTTTACACAGTAGGCTACCACAAACCTCACCTAAAAGTGTCAATTCTTGCTACATATACCATGTGTGTATCTACTTGCCAGGTAGAGTTTGTTCTTTAAGACAACTGTCTTGCTATATATTCTACGACCGCGGAGTAAATTTCTCGAATTGCTCGGGAGACTTCTCAGTTCTGGAAAAAACTGTCCTGCTTTCTGACTACTACCTGGTAGGAAGATATAGAAAAGTGGCGGGACTATTACTTTAGCTTATAGGATCGTAATTAACTGCAATACCGCGGAGTCAGTTCTTAAAAGTGGTCTCAACGTTTTCGACTAGCTTGCTCTAGTCATCGTTAATTTGTGTTATTTATTCTTGTTTTTTTTTATAGCTGTGTTTCTCACCTTCCCCCATGGGTTGGGCTCACGGCAAGGTATTGTTTC